>NC_090729.1:129761378-129793878 GCF_036898095.1 Palaemon carinicauda
AAATATACATGATATATTCTTCCTCTTCAGTTAAATTTATTAATAAATAATATTCTAGCATTTGAACAAAATATTATTGTAGAATTTCGCCGTTGAAATATTAACACTAAATGCAATAAATTTGATGTCCATATGTATAAAATACAACAAAAACTAAACAATAAATTGGAATTGTTCACATATCAGAAAATCATTTCAATGAAATAAACTTTGTCAATAAATATAAAATACAACAAAAACAAAAATATAACTTTGAAAATCTTTCTAAATGCAGTAAATTTGATGTCAATAAATATAAAATACACCAAAAACTAAAATATAACTCTGAACTGTTCATATATCAGAAAATCTTTTTCATACAAGGCCTCATAAAACCTGTTAACAATAAGCATACAAATAGCCGCTCTAATGGGATGGTTTAATAGAGCGACTTCCATCTTGGAAAATGATAAATTAAATCGTCCTCTTTCCAAACATATTTGACATATTTCTATTAATGGAAACGATTAACCTCCATATGAATAAAATATTGTTAAGTACAAATGGTAAATACCTTAAAATGTTGAGCAAAATCTATACGTTTAATGCACAAAATTATTATCATTATTATTACTATTATTATTATTATCATTATTATTATTATTAATGTTATTATTAATATCATTATTAATATTATTATCAATATTATTAATATTGATATTATTATTATTATTATCATCAATTATCAGTTATCAATTATTAATTATTAATTAGTAATTATTATTACTATCCAAGCTACAAACCTAGTTGGAAAAGCAAGATGCTATAAGCCCAAGGGCTCCAATAGGGAAAAATATCCCAGTGAGGAAAGGAAATAAGGAAATAAATAAATGATGAGAACAAATTATCAATAAATCATTCTAAAAACAGTAACAACGTCAAAACAGATATGCCATATATAAAATATAAAATGTTTTTATTTGTCTTCACTTTCATGGCATAAACAAATCAATCTTAAATCGAAACAATTAACATTTATATGAATAAAATATTGTCAAGTAAAAGTGGTAAGTACCTTGTTAATATTGTTATGCTATGCGAAAATCATACGTTTAAGGCACAAAATTACTACATAAGTCAATGTTTTTATGTGTCTTTAATTTCATGGTATAAACAAACTAATCTCAAATCAGTTTCCATATTAAATGAGGTTAAAAACTAAAATCGTAATTATTTTTTTTTTTTTATAAAATTGTTTTGAATGTACATCCTTGTGAGCTAAGGATATGGGATTTGGGGGAGCCTATAGTTATATGTGCTCAGTCATCAGCAGCTATTCCATGGCCCTCCTTGGTCTTAGCTTGGTTGGAGAGGGGCTTGGGCGCTTATCATATGTATATATGATCAGTCTCTAGGGAATTGTCCTGCTTGATAGGGCAATGTCACTGTCCCTTGCCTCTTCCATTCATGAGCAACCTTTAAACCTTTAAATTGGGGAAGGAAGAAATTTCAAGCGCACAAAACTAATCTCAAATGCGCAATAAATTGAATTGGCCAGAGGAAGATTTGATAGAATTTGGGACCATCCTTTAGCCAAGCAATTGAAGCACTGTAGGTGATTGAAAAAAAAAAAAAAAAAAAAAAAAAAAAAAGGGTACTTGCACGAGACGCATGTCGAAGATTGGGGTACGGCAAGCACGGAGTATGAAAACTGACTGAATAGTGCGCACGTGTAGAATATAAAAGCACGTATCTACATAATTTACAAGTATGAATAATGACAATTTAAAAGTCAGTCTAGCTTATTAGTCCAATATAAGGGATTATTTAAGGTATATAAAATAAAACTGATTACTCAAAAATATTTTTGAAACAGGTTTGTTGTTCAAAACTTGACATCTATTCTCAGGAGAAACAAAAATACTAATGTCGCCACATACATATTCATTGCAAACGTTTCGACATTTCAAATGTCATCATCAGTGCTACCTAAAGTAAAGATAAAAGATACAATAAAATTTCAAATTAAAAATTACATAAGTAAAGAATTACTAAAAATTACATACAAATTGAATACAAAATCAATTTGTTTCTCAAGTCACTTACTGAAGAACAAGAGTCGACTATCTTAAAATGTTCACTACGAAAAACGAACTTGCACATTTTCAATTCTTTACTTATTTTCTGTAATTTCCAATTTGAAATTGTATCGTTTCTTTTAACTTTACTTTAGGTAGCACTGATGATGACATTCGAAATGTCGAAACAATTGCAATCAATATGTATGTGGCGACATTAGTGTTTCTGTTTTTCTTGACATCTAATTATTGAGGTTCGACCAGATATAAGCCATCTTCACCCATACCAAACCCTCAAAGATCACCAAAATATATAAATCAAACAATCAAAGGCTTTCGAATCTGGTGCCATTTTCGCCATTATAATGAAATTTGTAATAAACTAAAAAAACTAAATAATATTCAAATACATAAAAAATAAATCACCAGATGTTCACAAAAAAAGTATATAAATTATTGTTTTTGAGTAACTAAAAATAAAAACCAAGATGTGTAATTTTGCAAATTGTTAAATTAGATGAGTTATGTTTATAGAAAAATGCTATTGAATGTAATCAGACTAAATATTGTGATTGTAAAAAATTGTAATTCCCCTTTTTAATAAAAAGATAAAAAAAAAAATTCCTTTTCTCAATTTCAAGTTGTCGGAATCCCCCTTCTATTACAAACATGAGTTTTCTTTTGAAATCTTAATATTAGAAAGACAAACGTTACGTTCTGACGTCATATTTCAGGGTCAATCGATCCAATGAATTATTCAGACCAACTTTATCAGCTCCGCTTTCATTTCTGAAAATTAACAAGCCTTTATTTGCTTTTAATTACTGCTCTATTCCTTGCTGATGTTAAAAGTTCATACGCTTAATGACGTGTTCACCTGTGAAGTATATAGAAAAGGAATTCGAAAGATTCGATGCTCTACTATAGATTATTTGTGATTTCTTCTGTTTAGATGTAAACAGATTCAATTTGAAAACAAAGGTACAAAGTATATAAAATTGTAATCTAAATTCGGAGAGTAAAGTTAGGAAAATGAAATACAGCAAGACACATTACATTACACATTTCTTGGCATCCTTGCTTTTCCCTGTTCTTCACATCTAATGTACTAGAAAGGGTACATGGTACAGCTATAGGCTACAATGATACTCGTGTACGCTTCTACAAAGATGATAGTCTTCCAGGCAATTCCACTACATTTTCCCTTTCCAAGACCTGGTTTTACATAATTCGTTCCTAATAATTATCAGTCATTTTTCTTTATCAGTATATAAATAAAATAATTTTCTATAAAAAAAAATTACATATTCAAAGCCGGCGTAGAGGTCTAAAAACAAGCCTTATAACTGCTAGCTAAACGACTCTTGCTCTCAGAGGGTTTAAATATTCAACAAAAATATTTTATGCCTAAATAATAATTATATCTCAAGATTCTACCAGGTGGGAGAACTGCATTTAGATAGATAGATAGACATATAGATAGACAGACAGATAGATAGACAGACAGATGGACAGATAGACAGATATAGAGATAGACAGACAGACAGACAGACAGATAGATAGATAGATAGGTAGATATATATAGATGTATATAATTAATCAAACCGATTTCAATATGTAGAAATTTTCAAGGCCTATCGAAATAGATGGACAAGGTGATAATGACATTTTGAAAAAAATATAACATTTTAAAGGGGAAACAAAATAGTAAAATAAAATAGGAATCCTTTAACATGGTCTTAGCAAAGGTTTTTGTGGATGGCTATAAGTGTACTTGAAGATATATACTAAGCATGTTTGTTTTTTGTTTTTTTTTATCCACCACCTCTCTCTCTCTCTCTCTATCTTTCTCTCTCTCTCTCTCTCTCTCTCTCTCTCTCTCTCTCTCTCTCTCTCTCTCTCTCTCTCTCTCTCTCTCTCTCTCAACCTGAACGTACAATATACATCTTGAGTTTTCTTGATACAGAATTGTTTTTAATATCGGCAGACTCCTTAACTTGTTTTGATATCCTAACACTATTTTTCTATTCATTCTTTTAGTCCTTTCTTAATTTTCTCTTGACTTTTATAAATAAATTAACTATGAAGTTATAAAAAAAAAAAAAATTAAACCAAAACAACCTTCGCAGTCACTTAACATAAGGAAGGAATTTCTTTGACATATGAACAATACCCACTTAAGTCAAGTTTAATAATAATAATAATAATAATAATAATATTAATAAAAACTACAACAACGACAACAAACAAACAAACGAACAATAATAATAATAATAACAACAACCTTAACGACAACAAACAAATAATAATAATAATAACAAAAACAACAAACAATAATAATATTAATAATGATAATAATAATAATAAAAACAACAACAACAACAACAAACAAACAATAATAATAACATTGAATGTGAATCGTTGCTGGCTTATGAGGTCAGATACCCCCTCAACCATACGCTCTATATAAAGCTTCCGTTCGATAAAATATAGCATTTCGTTAATTAAAACTAACTTGAATGAAAAATGACTTCCGCTTCCTTAACTCTGAAACTCTAGGGAACTCTCCCTCCTTATAACTTTAATACATTTAAAGAAAAAAAAAGAAAAAAAAAGAGAGAGACCATTTTATATATGACATTTCCCTTACGAGAGTTCCATCTGAAATTCTATGAATAAATTGGAGATATAAGAAAAGGGATATTAGAGGTAAATGGGATCATATTTTAGAGACAGAACTGACTTTTGAGTTTCTTCTTTCTTTCTTTTTCCCTTTTCGAAGTCGTGAAAATGATTTTGGAAAGTGACACCAGTGAAATGATACGGGAACGAGGGAATGGGTAAATGAGACCATTGATTTGAGCAGGAGAAATTAAAAGGCATAAAATATATATATATATATATATATATATATATATATATATATATATATATATATATATATATATGAGAAACAGTACCAAAATTAGAAGATAACAGGTATAAATAGGAAACACTATAGAACTTGAAAGATATTAGATATATATATACAGTATGTATATAAATATATATATATATATATATATATATATATAAATTTATATATATATATATATATATATATATATATATATATACATATATATATGTGTGTGTGCATATATATACATATATATACATATATATATATATACATATATACATATATATATACATATATATATACATTATATATATATATTTATATATATATATACTTATATATATGTGTGTATGTATATATATGAGAAACACTACCAAAATTGAGATATAATAATAACAATAAAATTAAAAGATACAAGAATCAAAGGAGAAATACTCCCAAAATTAAAAGATATATCATAAATAAAAATTTCATCTAGATATTAGTTATTCAGCCATCTAAGAAAAAAATATTTCAATTATTCTAATGAAAAAAATGCCCACTAATTAGCCCTAAGTGTTTAGGCGCGTTTACATCAATTAAAAAAATTACAAGGAGCCACAAAATTCTTTTTCCCCCGGGGGCGTAAACTCAGCTTAAAGCTGAAAGGCCGAATAAGGAATGTCTTTACTCGAGGAACATTTTAACAGAAAACTTTCAATAGGTTCAATATAACTCTCGCGTCTGTGTAATTAACTCCGCCAACAAAGTCGGAGAGAGGTATTGTTATAGTGTGTGTGTTTGTGTTTGTGTGTGTGTGTGTGTATTCTAACCAATCTATAAAGTCTATACGGGATATAATGAAATTGATTAGACATATTCAATTGATAATACTTTAAGGGGATTAGCTTTGGTCAGATAAGGATGAGGAATGGAACATTTTCCCATTGGCAGATATTATCATTATCTTTAAAGATTGGATAACATTTTGACATACACACCATGTTGAACATTATGAAGCAATAAGATTCATTTATGAGAATTGTAATGCTCCATAAAAGGCTAGGCATAAATTCTAAATACATTATAAATAAAGTTCAAAAATTTTTAACAGAAGATTTGGAAGACTTAATACAGCAAATACCTAGCACAAAAAGGTATAAGGCGCCTGTTATGTAAAAGAACTTAAAAATACTGTTCAAATATTTTCTTCTTCCTCTATACATAAATACAATAAAATGCATGACAACATTCTTCAAGTATTATAAGAGGTGTGGAGGGATTGAGAAGGGCTTGGGAGGCTAATAAAGGGAGAAGATCAAGTGGAAGGCAGAGAATTAGGTGGCGAGAGAAGGTGAGGGTGAGGTGGAAAGTATTGAAGAGGCTGTATCATGCAAGCGACCCCTTATTATTATTAGTAGTATTATTGTTACTACTAGACAAGCTACAACCCTAGTTGGAAAAGCAAGATGCTATAAGCCCAAGGGCTCCAATAGGGAAAAATAGCCCAGTGAGGAGAGGAAATAAGGAAATAAATAAATGATGAGAACAAGTTAACAATAAATAATTCTAAAACAGTAACAACGTCAAAACAGATATGTCCTATATAAAATATTAACAACGTCAAAAACAGATATGTCATATATAAACTATAAAAAGACTCATGTCAGCCTGGTCAACATAAAAACATTTGCTCCAACTTTGAACTTTTGAAGTTGTACTAATTCAACTACCCGATTAGGAAGATCATTCCACAACTTGGTAACAGCTGGAATAAAACTTCTAGAATACTGTGTAGCATTGAGCTTCATGATGGAGAAGGCCTGGCTATTAGAATTAACTGCCTGCCTAGTATTACGAACAGGATAGAATTGTCCTGATGTAAGGATAACGGTGTGAAAGAAGATTCTTTTATAAAACTAATAACAAAACATATATGGGGAACATTAAAAAAAACTTAAGGAGAATGACATAAAAACACACATACACATATGTAAGTAGACCTGGAGAGATACACTGTTCTGGGATAGAGTTCTCTTGCTTGAGGGTACACTCCGGCAACTATTCTATCTTATTTCTCTTCCTCTTATTTAGTTAAAATTTTTATAGTTTATATAGAAAATATTCATTTTAATGTTGTTACTGTCCTTAAATTATTTAATTTTAATTGTTAATTAGTTCTCTCATTTCCTTTCCTCACTGGGCTATTTTCCCTTTTAGAGCGCTGGTCTTATAGCATCCTGCACGCTGCTTTTCCAACTAGGGTTGTAGCTTGGCAATAATAATAATAATAATAATAATAAAAATACTACTACTACTACTACTACTACTACTACTACTACTAATAATAATAATAATAATAATACAACAGCTCATCCATTGAAAGTATTAGCTAGTGGCCTCAGGCTGAGTTCTGCAGTGCTCATTTCACATTTGTTAAGTTCGTGAATCCCTAACGAGAACACCCAGCTAAATTGGGCATTACCCTATTCTGTAATCTTGAAGGGTATGAAGATAACAATTTATATATATATATATATATATATATATATATATATATATATATATATATATATACTCAAAGAAACACACACACACACACACACATATATATATATATATATATATATATATATATATATATATATATATATATATACTCAAAGAAACATACACACATATATACATATATAGTTATAATATATATATACATATATATATATACATAGATAGATAGATAGATAGATAGATAGATGGATATTGACAATAAGCCTTTCCTTTTTTAATTTACACCATGTCCTTAGGGATGGGATTTGTTAGACCCACACTTTCTCGTGCCTTTTACATATGGTACGTATTTTCAGTACCAGAAAAGCGTGACCTTGTACTGAACCATAAGGCCACCTCGACCACCAACCAACCACTCACTAACAAGTCAGTGTTTCATTGGATTACAACACAGCAGACCTGGAATTGAAATCAACACACCAAACCGAGTCTCCAGCGAAACATACTAAGACCTCAGCAACTCACTTTCCATCAATCTATCTCTTGGGTGGAGAAGGGTTTTGGGTATTGCTCATACGTACAGTATCTATGGTCGGATGTCCATTGTCACTTCCGCTCATAAGTAACCTTTAAATCTATAAATAAACCGATAATGAATAATAGATTTTGCAATGGGTGGTACTAATTGGGAATCATCTGGAGCACTTAACTCTAGCTGTTAGTATCTGTAGTTTCAACTATATTGCTTTCCGTACCTTCTGTCTTTTATTCTATATTTCATCTTTATTACGGCGAAACTGATTTGATACCATATTTGACATGGGTAGGCCTATATGACCTTTCCAAGTATCAGCAACGCGCATGAATCATAACATGCGGAATTCAATAATACATTGCAAATAGGATAAACTATATTTGAAAATTATGACCTTAAAGAGGTCAAAAGCCTTTGACGGATTTAAAACTATTCATTTTATACCAAGCGATTTTCTAAAATCCTCTTTTTATAAGGATGGTAAAAGTTTTAATACTGCAAATTTTCTAACATTTCATGATTTTGTAACAATATTTGGACGGTAAGGCTGTCAAATATCAATGTTATTGATTATTAATTTTCCTAAATGTATTAATATGTATTTACAAGTTAATTATGATGATTCACTTACTGAATATGACCATAAGTTTAAAAAGGAATTTGTATAATAACTAAATTTACTCTCATTTTTTATGTAAAATTTACATTGATTAGAATCATTCCATATTTTCAGTAGGGTTTCATTTGGCATTTGATGTGAATCGTTCTAAATCGAATAATTCACACTAATTTTTCTTCCGTGAATCATTGGAAGATTTATTATTCCAAATTTTAATCCCAGATCATAAATGGAGTGAAAATCTCTTTTGAGCATTATTTGACAGACTAGATTCAAATTTGAAATTTGTTTTATCTTTTGCATATATTCAATATTTTTCACTTAATTGACGCCTGGTGATCATAATTTCTAGATTCCTTTACTCTGCTTAACTTAGAAACGCCTACAGTGCACCACCGGAAGCTCAGAATCCTAAATGGGGTGAAAATATCTTTTGAGCAGGATTTGATGGACCAGATTCAAAATCCTTATTTTACCGCTTTTGAAATTTCGATTTTCAAGTTATCTTTTGAATATATTCAATATTATTCACATAATTTGCGCTTGGTGATTATATTTTTTAGGTTACTTATTTTTACTTAATTTTCAAGTTATCTTTTGCATATATTCAATACTTTTTTCAATTAATTAACACCTGGTGGTTTGAATTTCTAGGTTCCTTTACTCTGCTTAACTTAAAAACGCCTATAGTGAACCACCGGAAGCTCACTGACATAAATACTCCAAATGTATTCCATAGAAGATTAACAGAGGTAAGTTTTTATTATCAATAACCGACTAAAGACCGTTAGTCAGCATATTGGAGTTTAAATGATATATAGCCAATTCTCTGGTCAAACGATAATCCCAAATACTTTAACTTATCATGTTTCCGTTTTGAGACGTTTTGTATAATTGTGACTATAAACGTAATGACAAACCAAATATCTATAAAGATACATCTCTAAACTTTGGATAAATTCAAAGTAGAGGGAAACTTTTGAAACTATAAAAAGGAGTTAACCAGTTTAAACTATTATTATCTCGACCAGAGAACTGGCTATCATTCAAACTCCAATATCAAGGATGACCTTCGATCAAAGGGATTAACCGGTGATGAAGTGTGGGACAGAGGAAGATTGAGAAAGCTGACCAGGAACATCGACCCCACATAGAAGTGGGAAAAGATGTAGACAAAGAAGAAGAAGAAGAAGAAGAAGAAGAAGAAGAAGAAGATTATCTTGATAGCGTATCAACAGCCTTCAAAATATAGCTGGAGCAATCTGCTTATAATTGCTAATCACATGGAAAAATATATCAATATTTTTTTAAATAATTCAAAATAAAAAATTTAAGTCTTTCAGCAATCACACTGTATTACTAAAAGAAAAAGAAAGTGTTTAAATTTTGACTTGATATTTTTAAGAGTATAGTAAATTGATGTGGCTGCTTCATCAAAGGAAACAAAAGAGAATTTAATATATTCTAAAGTTAACAGATTACAATTACAGTTTGCCAAAATTACACAGAATACAAATGGAATTTCGTCAAGAACAAAACAACATTAAGATTACTGAAGTAAGAGAGAGAGAGAGAGAGAGAGAGAGAGAGAGAGAGAGAGAGAGAGAGAGAGAGAGAGAGAGAGAGAGAGAGAGAGAGAGAGAATTTTTTTTTGCTAATTAGGTAAACTGCTAAAAGCCAAATTATGAGGAAAAAACTACTCGAAAGTTTTTTTTACGACAAAGGCATTTTGAAAGAGTTGAAAAGGATTTCCGACCTTGTTTAATCTGTAAACTTTAAAAGGAAAATAGAAAGGAAACTGTCTATGAAAGCAAGGTTACGTCACCATTTTTATGATGGAAATATTACGAGATTTTTTTGTACCCAGAGGATTTAACAAATGAAGTAGTTACGAAAGTTTTTAATTTCTTAAATCTTCGTTCCTTAAGGCGAACAATGCAATGATTGCAGCATTCTTTTACGAATTCTCAAGGTTATAAAATGCTGATTTCAATTACTCTCTCTCTCTCTCTCTCTCTCTCTCTCTCTCTCTCTCTCTCTCTCTCTCTCTCTCTCTCTCTCTCTCTCTCTCTCTCTCTCTCATAGGAAACTAAACTTGTTAACATGGGTGTAAATTTGCCGCACAAAAGTCTCAATTTTTTCTCAGCCAAATTTTTTTTAAACTATATTTATTCTAAGATTCCCATATCCAAAATTATATAACACGTTGTCTTGTTTGCCCACAACCGAAAATGGAATTCCACGCTCGACCAACAAGATAAGATATTATTTATTTTTTCTTCTTATGCAAAAGAACGTGGACGAGTTCTGTTAAGCCATTGGCCAAGAGGTCCTTCAGCAAGACGGTCAGTCTCATTCAATGAAACGCAAGAACAAGGAGTATATCTATAAGAGGAAGAATGTTACCCATACATTTACATATAAGTATATATATCATCATCATCTGTGTGATATTGACCAGTCCCTTGCCTCTGCCATTCATGGGCAACCTTTAAGTGTGAGATGGAAAGCTGGCCGAAAAAATCAGGCTGAGAGTAGAAAGAGGTACGAGTGATTGGAAAGGTCTTATGGTGAAAATCATTTCCAAAGAATAAACCAAATAGTTTTTATTGTTAGCCTTTCATGAAGGTTAACAATACAAAATCAAGGAGAGAACAAATTTTAATGTTATGAAGGTTAACAATAAATCAGGTTAAATAAATCAAAAAAGTTGGTTGTGATAGGCTGGCAAAAATCATGTTGAATGAGTATAATAAAATCATGAGGAAGGTTGATGAAGTAAAATAACTTTAAAGTTATGAGGGAGGTCGACAAAAAAATCTAGTTGAATGAGTAAAAGTGTTCTGAGGAAGGTCGACAAAAATCAGGTTGTAAGAGTAAAATAACTTGAATGAGTTATGAGGAAAATTGGCAAAAATCAATTTTAAAGATTAAAATAACTTGAGAGATAGGACGGTCGACAAAAAGTCAAGTTGAATGCATTAAATAGTTGAAGATTTAGATATGCAAGCACACACACACATGGTGTACACCTTGGTGTACCCTCTCTCATCGGGGTACGGCAATTCCCTTTCTCCCCTACCCGAGGGACAGGAAGACACCGTGTAATTATACATCTGACAAAGCCGCTGAGCGTCACCGGAAATGAATAAATAAATATCGATCCCACATAAAGGTGGGAAAACATGCACACAAGGAAGAATATATATATATATATATATATATATATATATATATATATATATATATATATATATATATATATATGTGTGTGTGTGTGTGTGTGTGTGTATACACACACACACACACACAGAGAGAGAGAGAGAGAGAGAGAGAGAGAGAGAGAGAGAGAGAGAGAGAGATTTGTCTTTATTACATAGGAGAGACTGATATGAAAAGAGGTAAAAACGATAACCTATGAATAAAACCCAGAGAAATAGTGACTATCTGGGGACAATAAAAACAATGAACCCCATACTTGCTTAATCAATGAACGAAAGTACTTTGCCATTTTGACAAACTCGTCACAGCAATGCAGTCGAAAATCCATTATGTAAATACATATGCTTGGTTCGAAATGGCGGACCTAATTTTTTTTCACATCATCATAATCATCATCATCTCCTCCCATGCCTATTGACGCAAAGGGCCTCATTTAGATTTCGCTAGTCCTCGCTATCTTGTGCTTCTAAATTAACACTTCTCCATTCATCTTCTCCTACTTTACTCTTCTTAGTCCTCAGCCACGTAGGGCTGGGTCTACCAACTTTTCTAGTGCCTTTGGAGCCCCGTTGAAAGTTTGTTGAACTAATATGATTATTACTATTACTAGTTAAACTACAACTCAAATTGGAGGTTCACGGTGCTATAAGCCCATGGACTCCAACAGAGAAAATATCCCAGTGAGGATAAGAAATAAGGAAACAGATAAAAAGTGTAGCTGAGTATATCATCAAGCAAGATAACGCTAACGCAAGACAGAAGAAGACCATAGTACAGAGGCTATGGCACTACCAGAGACTAAACAAAAGACCTAAACTATATCAATTATCTCTCTTTTAAAGACGATCAGCCAGAGCGATGACAATCGCCTATTCCATTACGGGAAAATTACTCTTACTGTTATTAATGGTGGTGTTTTTGCATGACACTAAATTCCTTTGAGTCATTAACACCCTGGGATCCAGTGGGTATAAATTATTCATGATAATTAAGACATGTGATACAACACAGTAGCATCACATTCACGATGGACGCGCTCTAAAAGATGAATACCGTTCAAATTGAGAAAATTGTAATGTTAATAATCATACAGAGGGCAGGCAATCTCAATAACTATAATAATATCAACAATGAAAATTATAACAACAAATACATACATGTTTGTAATAAATATATATATATCTATGAGTACATACATACATACATACATACATACATATAAATATACATACATACATACATACATACAAACACACATATAAATATACATACATATATATATATATATTATCTAAAAATAATTAGTACAAATTTATTTATAAATATACCGGTATATATAGATATTTTCTATATATTTACTTATGAATACACTGAACATAAATTCGTCTATTCATATATAACGGATTTTGAGCGAAGCGAAAAATCTATTTTTGGGTGAGATGGCCATGTCGTCCTGATGGAAGTTCCTATAGGGTAGCTTCCTAGGGTATATTACAACTACGGCGATATTCCCAGAGAATTTACCTTAAGGTACCAGAATTCTAACTCCTGGAGCGAGTATCCCTTGTGAAAGGGATATCGCGACATATCAGAGGACGTATTCTAGACACGTCACATGGCAATCTACGACCTGAACAGAGATTTCGTCTCGTAGGAGGTGATTGACGAGATACGAATTCAGGAAAGAAAAAGGGGAGCCGCTCCCAAGGCTTCCCTATCCCCCGATTCGTATGCGTGCCTGGCGCCAATCCTGGCGCCATCTGTATTCCTTGTAGCGTACACGAGGTGCTACAGATACTGTATGTAGGGAGGGGTCCTACAGCCCTTTCTTAGAAAGGCAAGGGCGGGTCCATCAGGACGACATGGCCATCTCACCCAAAAATAGATTTTTCGCTTCGCTCAAAATCCGTTTTTTGAGCTCAAGCCATGTCGTCCTGATGGAAGTGTACCAGAGCATTACTGTATCTGTGGATTCTCAGAACGTGCCGTACTCCCCGGAGGTAATTTTTTCCCGGTCGACTAGACCTAGAGACCTAAGATGTTACCGTTATACATCTTTTCAACTAACTATAAACTATGTTAGAGCTTCCTGCCCCCTACAGGGAAGAGTCCTACTAGACTCTGGAAAAGTCTCGAAGAGTACATATATCTATGTATGAATACCAGGCAAGCTAATATAGTGGTCTCGCCCTATATTAAGTAAAGCATAGTTTGTAAAGGGCCACTGCGTCAATATGAAATATCGACCAGTTTTCCGCACAATACTTGTATTGGACAAAGGTTTTATATCCGCATAGGAGGAAAACCAATGCAACATAGCTTGCATAAAGGGACAATTCTATTAGAATTATCCCAGATAAGGTACATAGAATGAATGCTCAATTATACCAATAAATTGACACAGGTGAAGGAGACGCAAGGTTCTCAAGAACCAGATTATTGACAGGCAATAAATAGACAGGTTAACCACAATTATATATATATATATATATAAGAAGAGGATAACCCAAAACTTTAAGCATAAGTATGATAGTAAACAGAGCTTGTTTGTCTGAAAGAAAAAACATTAGATGCCACTTTTAAGATACCGAGGTATCAAAGTCATAAAAGCCTGTATTACAAATCAATGACATTAGCGTTAGAAACGCTCGGCACACATGTCTGCACTTATGCTAGGTTCACCTTCGGAAATGGAACAGTCTGGATGGGCAACACAGTGCCCTCACTTAGTTTGTAGTACAGTATGTAACTACACACTCACCCTGGAATTAATCGTCCCAATTAAGACCACTGTTCCTCGCAGAGTTAAACAGTAGGGTTAACACCGCGACCCACTGCTACCACAGATCTCTTTTAGTTCCTCTACTTGCTTCGCATAGTGGCGAAAGAACACTCTGGAAGACTTCCAGCCAGTGTATGAACGGAGATGTTCAAAATCCATACAATTAAAGAAATTTAAGAATGAGGCAACTTTCCTCGGATCGTGACTTGCGGGTGTATTGTCAGGATCCGCTCTGCGAAT
This sequence comes from Palaemon carinicauda, assembly GCF_036898095.1. NCBI lineage: Eukaryota > Metazoa > Arthropoda > Malacostraca > Decapoda > Palaemonidae > Palaemon > Palaemon carinicauda. The sequence continues at coordinate 129,776,223 of NC_090729.1, forward strand.
AAAATATGTGATTTTCGCTCTGAGTTGGTTCAGAGATAAATTTGAGCCTGATGTTTCTCCCCTGAATAGTTGACCACCCTTGAAGTCTGAAGTTCTATGAAGATAGACCTTTAGGCATTCTACTGGACATAGAGATGCATCTTCTTTCAGAGGGCAGATCCTCCAGGGACCCCACCTGTTGGTGGGTGACTCATTCTTGGCGAGAAACGTAGGATCCGGAAACAGGTTCAGTTCTTCCCCATCCAGGAACTGAACACGACCTGCCTCTCTCGAGAGGCTACAATCTCACTAACCCTGGCCCCGGACGCGAGTGCAAAATAGGAAAATAACTTTTTGTGTCAAATCCTTTAACGCACACTCTTCATTGCTCAACAGAGAAGCGAAATGAAGAACTTGTCTAAAGACCATGAAATGGGCTTTGGAGGTGCTGAAGGTCTGAGCCTAGCACAGGCTTTCGGGACTTTATTAAAGATCTCGTTACCTAGGTCGACCTGGAAGGCATATAGAATGGGTCTTGTCAAAGCAGACTTACACGCTGAAATCGTGTTCGCTGCCAACCCTTGACCATGGAGGTGGGGAAAAAAGATAAGCAGAAGTCTGTCAAGATCTCCTGCGGAATCTTCGCCTTGACAAAAGGCCACCCATTTTCTCCAAGATGACTCATATTGCCTTCTAGTAGATTTGCATTTATATTCCTCAAGGAAGTCTATACTGGCTTTCGAAATCCCGAAACGCTTTCTCACCGCTAGGGAGAGAAAATCATGAACTGTAGGGTCCGGGTTTTCTGTAATGAAGCGCAGACAGTTGACTTCTGGACTCGCTGGGTCAGAACTGGATCTGGTAGTGGTACAAACTTCAGCTACAGTTCCAATGCCAGGAGGAACCACACGCTGTTCGGCCACTTGTGGGCCACTATTGCCGCTACCCTTTAAAGGATCTCAGTTTGTTGAGGACCCTCAACAGAAGGTTGTGAGGAGGGAACAGATAAATCTTGGACCATCTGTTCCAGTCGAGGGACATCGCGTCCACTGCTTCCGCTAAGGGGTCCTCGTACGGGGCACGTACAGGGGCAACTTCTTGTTGTCTTTCGTCGCAAAGAGGTCTATCTGCAGTTCTGGGACTGATTCAGAATGAAGGAGAATGATCCTGCGTCTAAGGACCATTCCGACTCTATCGGTGTGAACCTGGATAGAGCGTCCACTGTCACATTGCGGACTCCTGAAGGTGAACTGCCGACAGGTACCACTTCTTCTTTTCCGCCAATCGGAAGACGGCCAACATCACCTGGTTGAGAGGTGGTGACCTCGATCCTTGTCGATTCAAGTATCTTACAACTACCTCGCTGTCTATTACCACTTTATGTGGAACGAATGACGCGGGGAGACTTTCTTTAAGGTAAGGAGCACTGCCCTAGCTTCTAGAAAGTTTTATGAGAAAGGTCTTGAATAGCCTGGACCAAGTCCCCTGGACTTTTTTCCGATGAGAGTGACCTCCCCATCCCTCCTTTGAGGCGTCTGAGTGAATCGTCACCGACGGGGGAGGTGGCTGAAGAAGAACCTGACTTCTTTAGATGTCTGGCTTGGGACCAAGGCCTGAGAAGAGTACTTAGCCGAAGCGGCTGGTCTTCTCAGATCTCTTCACGCGTTTGATGCATAACTTCTCCAAACTCCGATTGCATCCTTTAGCTGTGCTCTTAGCACTGGGTCTGTCACCGAAGCAAACTGGAGAGAGCGCAGTACTCTCTCCTGCTCGTGTCTTGATATCCTTTCGGAATCTTGAAGTCTCTTGACAGAACCCGCTATCTCCTTCCTTTTCTTCGCCGGGGTGGAGAAACGGTGTGACAAAAGGTCCCAGTGGATCTTAGCCACTGGAACTTTTGAGATGGAGAAAGTCGAGACTTTTTCTGTTGATCTTGAAGCCTAGGTACTCTAGGAACTGGATCACTTGACTGGAAGCTTGCAAGCATTCTGTCTCGGATGCTGCCCACACCAACCAGTCGTCCAGGTAGGCTACTACCTGAATTCCCTTTAGGCGAAATTGTTTGAGAGCTACGCTCGCAAGCTTCGTAAAAATCCTTGGGGCTATGTATAGCCCGAATGGCATGGCTCCGAAGGCGTATAGTCTTCGTTGTAGCCTGAACCCTAGGTAGGGGGAGAGTCGATGGCTAATTGGAATGTGCCAGTAGGCGTCTGACAAGTCTATAGAGACGGAATATGCCCTCTTGGGCAGTAAGGTCCTTATGTGTTGCAGTGTTAGCATTTTGAATTTGCAATTCACTATGAACTTGTTAAGTAGCGACAAGTCCAGAATGACTCTGAGCTTTTCCGAGTCTTTCTGGAACACAAAACAGCCTCCCTTAGAAATTGATGGGCTTCACCCTTTTTCTCCAACCGTTCTTGAACGTACTCCTCCATAACGGGGGTGGAGTGTTGGAAAAAACCGAAGGTACGGGGGTGGAGTGCTGTACCAGCTCCCGCCCAGTCCATTCTTGAGTAGGCTGTGGGCCCAGGGATCGAAGGTCCACCGATCCCGAAATTTCAGAAGTCTCCCTCCTACCGGTATCACCTCACTTGGACTGCCGTCCTGAGGTCTTGCCTTCCTGACCACGACCACCCCTGAATCCCCTTCCCCTTGAGGGGCGTCTAGACGAGCCTCTGGCTGCTCCTCTAGGCTTTGCTCGAAAGGAAGTAGACTGCCCTTCGAACGCTGGGGTGAATGCCGTGGACTGTGTCGACACGGCCTGGGGTACCCACTGAAAGGTGGTCGGGGTTTGTGCCACGATTTGGGGCACTGGGGGCAATGGCAATTGCAGTTGCTGTTGCTGTCTAAGAGGCTTGGCTGGCCGAGACGGTAGCCTAGTCCTCATAGTCTTCCTCTTTGGTTGAGGACCCTCATCCGGGGAAGACTTTCTTTTGATAGCCAGGCCCCACTTCTGGAGAAGGTTTCTATTCTCCGAGGCGGCTTTATCAAAAACTTCTTTGACCAAGTTGGTAGGGAAAAAGGTCTTTTCCCCAAATGTTGGAGGAGATTAGTTTCTTTAGCTCGTGCCTCACCGTAGCCGAGGTAAACACGAACTCCTTACAAGCTCTCCTTGCCTTGACGAAGCCATAAAGGTCCTTCGTCACTGTGGCCAGATGAGGCTTGGCCACTACCATGAACATTTCATGGACCTTGGGGTCACTTGCCATCGTCTCGAGAGTAGTCTGAAGAGACATTGAGGCAGTCAGTCTTTCTTTTGTATCGAACTCACTTCGCAAAAGAAAGTCAGACAGCTTAGGGAGGTCCTTGCCGAACTGACGTCCGGCAATATCAGCCTCCAACTTTCCCACTGAGAACGTAAGATGGACGTCCTTCCAGTCTTTGTGGTTCATAGGCAGGGCCAGCGACAAGGGTTTACACTCCTCTAGGGAGGGGCAAGACTTGCCGGCCTCGATTGCTTTTAGTACAGCCAGAAACCCTTTCTGTAAAAGGGGGAAGGCTCTAGTAGGCGAGGACACAAAGGAAGGGAGCTTCCTATTCAATGCAGCTACCTTTGAGTTAGAGAAGCCCCTCTCTTTCATCGAGGATGAAAGTAGAGCTTGAGCCTTAGCATGGTCCATCACTATGACCTCCTTCGGCTCTGTCTCCTCCTTTGAAGCTGGTTCCTTCCTCAGTCGGACATAACAGTCCGGATATGATGCCTTGCTGGGCCAGAATTCCACCCTCCAGGGGAACTGAGCCCAGCTTATCCGAGATGACGATCTTTCCAGTCGTCATCGGCATGTGCTCAGCATAACCCCATGGGTTAGCATCTGAGCAAAAGGGAAGGTCTTTCACATTGAGCTTTTTCTGGGGCCCATGTGATTCTGCAAGGCACTGCATTCGCAGTTCTATTGCAGCCGCCTTCTCCTGATTCTCCTTCTGCATTTGTTGGATCATTCCAACAATAGAAGAGAGGGCCTGTCCCAGCTCTACTGGGAGAACGGCCGATGTAGAGCGGCTTGAACTTCATCCTGGGCTTCTGCCAGGAGGTCTTCCTCCTGACACCCGTCCACATCAGATATCCTGTCATTTAGCTGGATGTCTTGCATCGCGACCGCGACTTCAGCATCCACCTGGATCTGAACTTAGGGGATCTCCTCTTGAGGCTGGGGAATCACTGCATCAGCTGATGCCTTAGGGAAAAGATACGCCCTCATCTTCTCACTTGGAAGATAAGGGCCAGAAGTGTTCTTTTGGAAGCCCCTTACCCAGGTACGAAGCTTCTTCCTAGCTATTTAAATGTCTCATTAATCAGGTTAGTGCACACAGTACATACCTGAGGGTCCCAATACCGGAGATCATCCTTGGAGACAGCGTATGCTGCGTGTCTCCTACAAAACTCATGTCCGCAGAGGTTCTTGCTGCTGACATTGCAGAAAGCACTTCCCCACTTCGGAGTGTCCTTCTGTAAAGAGAAGAAATTTCCATGAGTATCAAGTGAACTATGTATCACTGGATATGCATAGTATAGCATAACAATTCAGAAAGGAAAGACACACACTTGTGTTTCCCTCACAACCCATTGTTGCAGCCTTCCAGATAATAAAATCAAAATGGTTTATCTCTACTAGAGTAACCAATGCAAGGTTTCCAGAGGAAACAGGTGGAGCTCACACCTAGGCAATGATTTTAAAATCCTGGATAATAGACAGGGAAGAACTCTGCTTCCTGTCTGAGGGCAACAGCAAAGGGCCGTGCAAGAAAACACAATAGTGTTAGAAGATACAGTGCTGTACCTAAACCTTTACTATAGTTTTCTTCTTACTGTATATGCTATACAGAAGAATACTAGTACAGTATAGGAGGATGTGTGCCGGCCTGCCTTTGCCGGCCGGCACACACCACAACTAGCTTTAAAGTATACTACTTAACAGCTATAGGGCGGCAGCACTCTGGTTCAAATGCCTGTGCCGGCGGCAGCAGCTGCCGGCCGGCAACAGCCAGTGTTGGCCGGCAATGACTGCCGGCCAGCAACTACACAAGGTAGTACCCAGCTGCCGGCCACACTCTTGGTGACCGGCAGACAAGGACTGACATAAGCCGGCCGGCAAAGGTACAAGACCGATGCCAGCCGGCAGCAAAAGAACCAGAAGACTACACCTGCCCGGCTGCCGGCCTATGAGGCCGGCAGCCGGCCTCATAGGCCGGCAGCCGGGACAGGTACAGCACTAGAAGAAAATAGAATGGATGCCGGGATAAGAGTGTACACAACCCCCCAAGCCCGGCAACCGAAAGAGTGCATATAAGGAAGGGGAGAAACTTAATTCAGGCTTCCTTGACCAATGCCGTCCGGCTCTGCCGGCAGGCGTGGATGAGGGACCAAGAGAGGTCCGGGCAGCACTCGAAAACATAAGACCCTTGCCGGCCAGCAGCTCTGCCGGCCGGCAATGGGCTTAGTCAATTCCACATCCCAACCTATACTAGGTCCAGAAGTAGAATGACGTACAGTACAGTAATACCCCTGCCGGCCAGCTCTGCCGGCCGGCAAGGTACAGTACAGTAATGGCTAGGCCATTACGGAGATAGAGGGGGAAGGGACAAGAGGGTCCTGCCAACCTTGCTTTAGTGACAGATCACCCGCAGCCAAGAACTTTGTCTTAGCCTAAGGGAGATCTAAGGGAAAGGGCCAGCAATACTTGCCAGCTTCCAGAGCACCAAAGCAAGGAAGGCGTTGCTACTCCCAAGGGAAGATTTTATCCTCCCCCGAGAACAGCAACAGGACTTAGTCTGGTCGATCACAAAAGAAGGAATCATAACTTACAGAAACCTTCGGTAGTGACCTAAGGGAGCTAAGCTCCCTTTGAAAGTGTTAGGTCAGCGAGGGGGACTCTGCCCCAAGCCAGACAACACGGACTCAGACTAAAAACTCTGTTGTTCTGTCCCTCTTTGAACCAGACTTTGCTGGAACAGGAAGGTACAGTAACACCCTAGTATAGTTTTATCGAAAATAAATTCAGAAAAAACCACTTAGGGATAAGCCCAAGGCTTAAACAGAGGGAAAGGGATTGCATACCTTCTCCGAAGAAAAGAAAGCAACCGGGGAGTATGATAAAGTATACTAAGGCTCCATAAGCAATTAGCCTAGGCACCAAGAGAATCGATTACCTAATTCACCGAAACTCTCACGTATACAATCTTGGAAATATTCCACACAGTCTAAAATGTATAAAATATAGCCTAAAGCTTCAATAAAATTTTAATTACACTCGGAAAAACCAAAATCATGCATTAAGTACTAGGACCAAACGACTAGGCTACATGGCCTAGCGTAGGCCAGAATGGCGAATACTTCGCCAAATAATACTAAGCACGAAAGGAAATCCTATGTAAAGCTAAATAGCTAAAATTTATTAAGCAAAACAACCAGGAATGTCACTCTGACTAACTAATTTATACCTAGCGAGTGACAGTGTCCAGGACACCTCTGGTAGGCTACGGCTCTTGTATCAAAGATTAATCCTATTAATCACTCAAAATTTTACCAAGAGCCTACATTTATACATAACAGACACTATACTCAACTTATCCGAGGCCAACGAAGACGGAGAAGCCATGAAAAGCTGAATAAATCCAAGATTTGCGAGAAAAACAGGAAAAAACACCGAGTTGTTAAGCTACGCAAAAAGGAATACAGATGGCGCCAGGATTGGCGCCAGGCACGCATACGAATCGGGGGATAGGGAAGCCTTGGGAGCGGCTCCCCTTTTTCTTTCCCGAATTCGTATCTCGTCAATCACCTCCTACGAGACGAAATCTCTGTTCAGGTCGTAGATTGCATGTGACGTGTCTAGAATACGTCCTCTGATATGTCGCGATATCCCTTTCACAAGGGATACTCGCTCCAGGAGTTAGAATTCTGGTACCTTAAGGTAAATTCTCTGGGAATATCGCCGTAGTTGTAATATACCCTAGGAAGCTACCCTATAGGAACTTCCATCAGGACGACATGGCTTGAGCCCAAAAAATATATATATATATATATATATATATATATAATATATATATATATATATAATATATATATATATATATACATATACATATGTATACACATATACATATACATTATATATATATATTATATATATATATATATATATATATATATATATATATATATATATATCATCCCTTTCTGAGTACGGATACAATATATTGGTGAAATGATTGATATATCACAACGATAAGCAAAGTTGTACTAGTCAGGGCCACCCATGCTAGGTTGGTTTGCTGTGAGCGACCAGACTAAAATCTGCCACCATCACCAATCCACAGTGGCCAGCATGATGATGAAAACTGGCCAAACTTTAGACATAAGTAAGGACATGTCAGAGGCTTTTGTCCTGCAGTGGACCAGAAATGGCTGTATTATATTATTTAGAGTTATAGATAGATATATTGAGAGAGAGAGAGAGAGAGAGAGAGAGAGAGAGAGAGAGAGAGAGAGAGAGAGAGAGAGAGAGAGAGAGAGAGAGAGAGAGAGAGCAATACAAAATGTATGATTATACCCAGTGTTTAATAAAAGCTCGACTTCAATTTCCTTGTGTTATTCTAAGGATCAAGGAACCCCATTCATAATTGAAGTGCACTGTTATACTTTGAGGTAAGCCTTAAGCCTTTTTCATAATAAGTGAAAATGGACTCAGGAATTATATCCAAATGAATAATAATGTTTTATAATTATTAAACATTGTGTTTAAAGGGAAAAGAGTTCTTTTCTCATTAACCTTCGAAATGTCCTTTCAAACCTTTTTCTTTTGACTGTTTACTCATTTTGAGTAACATTATTAATACTAATTTGGAAGGGAATCCTCTTAAAAATTACTCTCATTAATGGATGTATCAGCAGTGTTAATGAATTACACTTCACTTCACTGATGAAGTCCTTACTTTTATTATGACAGTCGTTATAATGATAACAAGGTGACGAATGCTATCTAATCTAATATAATAGCAGTATAATGATTCCGATTTGAAAGGTTTAAAGGTCACTCGTAAATGGCAGAGGCAGGGGGCAGACAATGTCCTAGAGGCTGACTATATAAACAAATAATCCAGCCCCAAGCTGCTTTCCCAACCAATCTAGGAATAAGGTGGATCAGGTAATGGCTACTGATGACTCAGCCGGTAGACCTAAGATCTCCCCAAAAACCTCCAATCACTAATTCACAAATAAAAAGATGAAAAAAAATCCCTAATTCACAAAGCCGGTGTGACGGTGTGAACGATCCCCCGGTCTCAGAATTCTCCTTGACATTGTATAATGGTTCTTTTCCACCATTAGCTCGCTTCGCTCGCATGAAAATAAAACATCAAGCTCGTATGTACTGGCAAGCGGTAATGTTGAGCTGCGCACGCTTACATTACAGGAAAATAAAACATCAACCTCGTATGCACTGGCAAACAGTAATGTTCGCGCATGGGCAGATTATCAAGGAGAATTCTGAGACCCGGGGGTCCTTCAGACCGTCACACCGGGCAGTGAGTTTACAGACGCTATGAGAAACTATCAGGCTTCAGCGGGACTTGAACTCCTATCCAACAAATAGTGTGTCAGGAACGTTTTCGATGTTCCCTAAAGGTTCCTCTATAAATGTTAAATGTAATCTAAATACACACATCGTTTGTGAGGATTGATATGGCTAACCACGCCAATCTTGAACTCACATACCTTGCCATATATCAAGTGAGGATTCAAGGCTGCAGGGACCTCTTTTCTGGCTTGTCGCTGCTAACCCTGCTCTAGGGCATAAAACCGTGTCGTTAAGCATTAACTCTCCTTGTCCAGAAAATATGGTCACTAAAAAGGTTTCCAGGTCAACTGGTGGAATTGTGGATTTGTTTGGTTGATTAAAAATAACTTTAAAAGAAGAGTCAAGTAAACAAGAAACGAGAACACTGTCATACTTGTATTAAATGACTGACAATGGAGATTATTCCCGTGTAGGACTGTCTTCATGTCATAAACGATCTTCAGTACTAGTGGCCACAAGTAATCCTACACGCTTGAGTTCTTCTCAACCATAATCTGGTAACACTTTACGGTCCATGTCCAGACATAAGATATAATCTGCTACCTCACCTCTCTTTTTTTTCACATACTGTATTTGCAGGTATTTACTTACCTTAATGGGACAATCTTTGAATAATGTATTCTATCCCTTCATTAAGGTTCTTATATTATTGCACTTATGCATATACTCTTATTTAAGAAAACTCTTCTTCCTTTCACAATCCACTCAATCTCCCCCCCACCCCAGTTCCCCACCCCTCCCGCCGTCCATCTGCTCCTTCCCTTACTCCTCTCTCACTCTTGTTTCCCACACCTCGGCCCCCCTTGCTCTCAATTCCTCCTTCGTCTTTCAATCCATTCCATCACACCCGTAAGTTAGCAATGTTCTGTACCAACCGTGTGTCACACAATTGTACATAATTATTTTGTATATATTATGCTTGTATCTGCGCTCTTCCCTCGCACTAAAAAGAACCTGAATGATCATGTCTCCGGTTTTGCTCTGTAACATTGTCTGTCTCTCGAACATGTTATGTCCTGTTGCCTTGAGGTTTTGTATATAAAGGAGAGTGTTCCTTAATAAACAACTCAGTTGATTGCATCCTGCCTTTGAGTTCACAACCCTCTCTCGGCCCGTCACATTGGTGACCCCGGAAGTCGACTTGCTCGAACCGCCTTCCACCCCCACCCCCTCGCCCCTTCATCGTTGGTACTATGGCGGACTCTACGGCAGTTGGTGCTTCGGCCGCTCCATTCAAACTTTCATCGTTTGCCAGCGGAGAGGCGTTTGCTTGGTTTCAGCGTGCAGAAGTCCAGTTTCGTATCAGGGGCGTGACTCGCTCAACCACCAAAGCGGATTATGTTCTCGCGGCGATACCCGAGGACACCTTCCCGGAAATATCCGACTGGCTTTGTGAACAAGGAGAGACCCCAATAGCGTATGACGCCCTCAAAACAAACCTTCTGCAGCAGTACTCGCCATCGCCAGCCGCCCGTATAGCAAAGCTTTTTCAGCTCTCGCAACAACCGTTGGGGGACCAAAGGGCTTCGCTTGCCCTCAGGGAAATGACCAGTATCGCTCGCCTGCAACCTGCAGCAGACGGCTCTCCTCGTGAGATGAACCTACTTCGTGCCCTTTGGATACGCCGTTTAACCGAACCTGTACGCGCTGCCGTACCCGATGTCGATAGTTTACCCATAAAGGACTCGATGACCAAAGCCGACGCCCTTATGGACAGCCACTTCAAGACCTCCATCAACGCCTCCACCCCTGACGACGAGGATGCCTATTCAACGTCAACCGAAGCTGACATGAATGCCGTGGGACATACACGCCTACCCCGTGACGTGCCGAAGCGGCGACAAAGCCGCCCACCACCCACCAATCGCTCGCGCCCCAACGAACAACTTCTACAGCCACTTACTACCTCCCATCCGCTGCAGTTTTGCTACTACCACTTCAGATTCGGGGCAACCGCGAAGAAATGTGCCAAGGATTGTCAGTGGCCAAAAAACGTGTAAGTAGGCCATCGCTTGTGGCGGTGGCCTCCAGTGTTTCTAATCTTTTCTTTTTACAGGATGCAGGAACGGGCGTGCGATTTTTGGTAGACACAGGTGCTTGTCGTTCTCTTTTGCCAAGGAAACTCTTCAAGGCACGACGTAGTCTGTCTACATCTGCCGAAGTCCACTTGGTAGCTGCCAACAGATCTGCGATACCCACCTACGGTTACGAGAACCTCACATTATCATTCAGAAACGGTAAATTCAATTGGAAGTTTCTCGTTGCTGACGTCACAATGCCAATCCTTGGTGCGGATTTCCTCTCTCATTTCCACCTTCTGGTCGATGTCGCCCACCGACGATTGGTCAACGCAGACACATACTTGTCGACACCTCTTCAACCCGCCCCCTCTAACCTCGCTCTCCACATCAGCGCACCCACGGATGCCTATGCCCACCTCCTCACGTCGTACCCGGAAGTTTTCCGTCCAGAACTTCGCCAAACGTCCACGGTTCCTGCCAAGCACGGTATTTATCACCATATCAAGACGACGGGACCCCCAGTCTTCGCAAAATTCAGACGTCTGGCACCGGAACGATTGGCAGCTGCCAAACAGACGTTTGCTGAAATGGAGGAAATGGGCCTTTGCCAAAAGGCCTGAAGCCCATGGTCGTCACCCTTACACATCGTTCTGAAGAAAGACGCCTCCCTCCGTCCGTGCGGGGATTACAGGCGCCTGAATATGCAAACAGAACCGGATCACTACCCCCTCCCAAACATTGCCGACGTGACCTCCTACCTGCACAAAGCGAAGGTTTTCTCTACGCTCGACCTCCTGAAGGGGTATTATCAGGTGCCTATGAACCCAGAAGACATCCCCAAGACCGCCATCACCACTCCGTTTGGTACATACACCTTCAATTACTCCTGTTTTGGCCTTCGTAATGCTGGGGCAACGTTTCAACGTCTCATGGATGGCATCTTAGGGGACCTCCCTTTCTGTGTATGTTATGTGGACGACATACTTGTGTTCTCCTCCTCAAAAGAGGAACACCTCCGTCACCTGCGCATCGTGCTCGACCGCCTGCAACAAAACGGCCTTGTAGTCCGGTACGACAAGTGTACCTTTTGCGCCAACGAAGTGTCGTTCTTAGGGCACCATATCACTCCTGATGTCCATACCCTTCCTGAGAAGGTAGCAGCCATTCAGAACTTCCCCGCGCCCTCGACCGTCAAAGCTCTGCAGGAATTCTTAGGCATGATCAACTATTATCACCGTTTTCTGAGAGCCATTGCCGCCACTCTTGCTCCCCTCTACGCCTCCCTCAAGGGCAAGCCAAAGGACCTGAAGTGGGGTCCCCTTCAAGAAGCAGCCTTCTGCAATGCAAAGAAGGCCCTATCAACTGCTGCGGCTCTCACTTTTCCTATCCCACACGCCCCTCTCCTTCTCTCCACCGATGCCAGCGACGTCACTATTGGTGCAGTACTCGAGCAGGTGGTCAAAGGCTCGCCCCGCCCATTGGCTTTCTTCAGCAGAAAACAGTCCAAGGCAGAATCGGGTTATTCTATCTTCGATCGAGAATTGCTGGCGGTGCACTTGGCTGTCCGTCACTTTCGCCATTTCTTAGAAGGTACGCCCTTCGTCATTCGCACAGACCACATGCCTCTGGTGCACGCCTTCACTCGACAGTCTGACGCCTGGTCCGCCCGTCAACGCCGACATCTCTCCGCCGTGGCTGAATACAATTGCACCCTCCAATATGTCCCTGGGAAAATGAATCCCGTTGCCGATGCCCTGTCAAGAAACACGTTGGCTGCCGTTCAACTGGGATTGGATTACAACGCCCTGGCTGAAGCCCAACGACAGGATTCAGAGTATCAAGCTTGTAGGACATCCTGCACGTCCCTCCGTTTGGAAGACTTTCCCCTCGAAGACTCCAACACCACCCTCCTCTGTGACGTCAGTACTGGTAGACCGCGACCTTGGATTCCTGCTCCCATGCGCCGACAGGTGTTTGATTTCATTCACGGCCTTTCACATCCCTCGTGCCGTTCTACTGCACAGCTGCTGAAGGCAAAGTTCATTTGGCACGGCATTTCTAAGGATGCTAAGGATTGGGTCCGCGCCTGTACTTCTTGCCAAACTTCCAAAGTACATCGACACACGGATTCAGGAGTGGGCACCTTTCCTCAACCTCAGCGTCGTTTCGCACACATTCACGTCAACGTTGTAGTCCCCCTACCCACATCACAAGGACATCGTTACCTGTTTACCGTCATCGACCGCTCCACTCGTTGGCCTGAAGCCATTCCCATGGAAACTGCAACGTCCGCCTCATGTACATCTGCCTTACTCTCTGGATGGATTTCAAGATTCGGTATCCCTGAGCATATTATTTCTGACAGGGGAACCACTTTCACCTCTCAATTGTGGACGTCATTAGCGAATCTCCTGGGCATCACCCTACATCAGACAACGGCCTACAACCCCGCTGCCAATGGAATGGTTGAACCTTTTCATCGCACCCTCAAAGCAGCTTTGATGTCCCGCTGCAAGGATTGCAACTGGTTTACTCAGCTTCCCTGGGTCCTCCTGGGACTAAGGACCACTCCTAAAGATGCCCTCGACGTCTCGGCAGCTGAAATGGTGTATGGCGACCCGTTGGTCGTCCCTGCCGAATTTTTTCCTTCTACAACCTCCTCCGACGATCTCCAGCGCATACGTCACGTCGTGGGAAAATTTACTCCGTGCCGCCAGACTTACAAGCCCACAGCGAAGCATCACATACCAACGGACTTGAACTCTGCAACGCACGTCTTCCTGCGCAACGACACTAGCAAGCCACCACTAACGCCCCCTTACACGGGCCCTTTCCTTGTGATCCGACGCAGTCCGAAAACATTCCTACTAAACATTCGGGGCAAAGAAGACTGGGTCTCCATTGATCGTCTAAAACCTGCTTATCTTCTGCCAGATGACCCGCCTACAGTTCGCCTCTCTAGATCAGGGCGCCCTATTTAACATGTACAGTATGTCATTTTTAGGGGGGGAGCCATGTACCAACCGTGTGTCACACAATTGTACATAATTATTTTGTATATATTATGCTTGTATCTGCGCTCTTCCCTTGCACTAAAAAGAACCTGAATGATCATGTCTCCGGTTTTGCTCTGTAACATTGTCTGGCTCTCGAACAGGTTATGTCCTGTTGCCTTTAGGTTTTGTATATAAAGAAGAGTGTTCCTTAATAAACAACTCAGTTGACTGCATCCTGCCTTAGAGTTCACAACCCTCTCTCGGCCCGTCACAGTTCGTACATGACGGGTCATAAAATCAAGATCCTTGTCTATAACTCTAATGGCCTTTACCTTTACTTAGTCGTCATCCTTTCGCTCAGCAGAGTCCAACAATTTTTGTCAACCTGAGCACAGGGAGAATGCTGCACACACACACACACACACACAAAAGTTTGCGTTGCATCTATCACCAGAGCTACCACATACAATTTTACTTAATGGAGTAACCTTGCCAATTCTTTAACAAGTACAAGAAGAAACTCTTCTTGATAACTTGCAAAAAATAACAGATAACTTGAGGGCTAATAAATAAGCTGTCTTTATAAAATTTAAAGGAAGAATACCATTTGAGGTATGTCTGTCGCCCCCTGTCCAAAAGAAAATGCAATCCTTTTGGCTGATGTGTTTGACAGTAAGCAGAGTAATGAAAAAAACTAGATCTTCCTCATTATTGGTTTCCTGTGGCTAAACTAACTAGTTGTGCAGGTGCACACCCAAATGGTATTATTATCGTTTGAATTTCATAAAGACCGCTGATTTCTTAGCCCTTAAGTAATCGGTTATTTTTTTACAAGTTAGCAAGAAGTTTCTTTTGTACTTTTTAAAGAATTGGTAACGTTACTACATTAAGTAAATGTGTATGTGGTAGCTCTAACCTTGCTGATTACCGACCAATTTCCATAACTCCCCTTTGGCAAAACGTATAAATACGTATAATGAAGGTAATTACCTCCTCCCTAGTAATTCAGAAGTTCAAATTTGTTGCCAATGCCTTCATGTTCAGCAGGTTGACATAAGTCCCTTTTCATAGTTTATGCATGCCAGGTGTATGTTAACGTTGTTACTGGTCTCAAGGTATATCATATTTCTTATTCATTACTTTATATAATTCATTTATTTTATTATTTAAATTCCTTACAAGGCTATATTCCCTGTTGAATCCCTTGGGCTTATAGGATCGTGCTTTTCCAATTAAGGCTAATAATAATAATAATAATAATAATAATAATAATAATAATAATAATAATAATAATTACGGGTTACTAGTTCTTATTTTCAATTCTTCCTTTATCCCTGAACCTTTCCGTTATAGTTAGGATAAATCGTTCATTCTACGCTCTCAAGCAATTCTTGATCACTCCAAGAGCTAATATTAGCCTTTCTTAAATTTGTTCAGGAGAACAATCTGTTTGCTAGTGCACTTTTCATATGAAAAACCACTCATAAAAGCAGAATAAAAAATCTTACGGCTTAATCTAATTTTTTTCATGTCAACAGTAGATTTTTTTCTACACAAGGCTTTCTTGCTCCTTTAAGCATATATGTTCCTCTCGTGAAAGAAACCCTTGTAAATAAGAGCGCTTCAGTTTTGATAAAGTTCAACAATGTATTCGTATAAAAGCAGAGTTTTGCAGGAAATATAGAGAAGACAGACGCATTTTTCTTTTGACAATTCATATTAATATTCAATTTTTTTTTTTATTCGAGAATCATATTTTCTTTTAGCAAATTAAACAAGTTCCAGTTCGGTTTAAATCAAAGTTTAAGATGTTTTTTTTTTTTTTTCTAATCATAATTTTGATTCAAACCATCATAAGAATCTCTACGCAAAAGTTTATATCTGGACACAGGTCTATTACCTGATGTAAGACCTGATGTTTTCATTATTATTATTATTATTATTATTATTATTATTATTATTATTATTACTACTACTACTACTTATAGCAGGATGCTATAAGCGAAAGGGTTCTGTCAGGGTAAATAACCCAGTGAGGATAGGAAATAATGAAACAGAATACATGTAGTGTGCTAATTGTACTCTCAAGTAAGAAAACTTTAACCCAATACAATGGAAGACCATAGTACAGATGTTATAGCACTACCCAAGACTAGAGAACAATGGTTTGATTTGGAGTGTCCAGCTCCTTGAAGAGGAGTCAGATAGGCTCTTATACCCTTACCGAGTGGAAGTAGCCACTGAACTATTACCGTGCAATAGTTAACCGGCTTAAGTAAAGAAGAATTTTTCGGTTATCTTAGTGTTGTCAGGTGAATGAGGAAGAACGTTAATGTGTAAAGAGTAGGCCAGACTATTTAGTGTATGTGTAGGCAAAATAAAAATGAGCTATAAATAGAGAGGGATCCATGTAGTATTATCTGGACAGTTAAAAGATGTAATAACTCTCTAGCAGTATTATCTCAACGGGTGGCTGGTGACTTGACCATCCTACTACCTAGCAGACATACAAGACTTTCAAAATTCATAAACACCTGAATACTGGAATGAACCACTTAAGGATCACATAGCATAATATATATATATATATATATATATATATATATATATATATAAATGTATATATATATAAATGTATATATATATAAATGTATATATATATATATATATATATATATATATATATATATATATATATATACATATATATATATGCATATATATATATATATATATATATATATATATATATATTTATATTTATATATATACATATATATATGTATATATATATATATATATATATATATATATATATATATATATACATATATATATATATATATATATATACATACATACATATAAAAGCCGCCAATGATCTTTCAAATAATGGTAATTATGAAATTTGCATTTCCCAGCCAATTGTTAAGTACATACAAAAAAAAAAAAATCTTTCATTAACAAATTTTATAATTCAAGCTTTTTTCCATTTTTTTTTTTCTTTTTGAGATTCTAAGGATTACTACATAAAATTTAAGTTGTAAAAAAAGTCGACGATTACTACATTCCTATCATCAAAGTAACGTCAATTTACAGCAAGGTAAAATCATTAATGCTTAACCGAAGAAAGAAATTGCTAATTAATAAGATCATTTTCAAATCCCCTCCAACACTAAGGGATAATGAAACCCACATCAAAGTAGCCATGAGCGAAATTACTGAATCTTAAAGAGGGGAAATATGATTGGTAACTAGAAAATTTTAATTGCCCATTCTGCAGACCTTTATTCAGAAAGAATCTGATCTGTTAATGGTGGAAAATTGAGAAAGACGGAATTTTTTTCATTAGGAACAGCTTTAATGTTATTTCATAATGGATTTAACCTTAATTTAGAGAGATATCTAAAGCAATGATAAAGATCTCAGGGGAAATTTAATCAAATTTTCAGTGAATTATTCCTTTAGGAAAGCCGTGTAAAATTCTAAACTTATAATATGGAATTTGAGATGAATAAATGAGTTATTTTAGAGACGTGGAATTATTCAAATTCACTACGGAATATGATCTTGGCAAAATTGCAACATACATTAAATTCAAGAGACTGTAAATATCTTAAAATAAGAGAGACAAATACTGAACATCACTTTAAAACAAAACACCAAAAGACTTGCTACACATGCAGATGGTGCTACACTCTTTATAACGACTCTAGTCCCTGACTTGGCTCTAACTAAATCTCCTGACGAATAGTTAGCTATTGATGCCTTCCACCCACACTGCTCTCATTCTTGATTGCAAGTTTTCCTCTTTGAATAAAGTTCGACCCATCTTTACTTCAATTTCACCAAACTCTATACATTAATAAAGTTTTTCAAATTTATGGATTTCTGTCTATGGATAGGAAATGCTTTAATTCTTATTCAGTCATTTGTTTTTAATATTGTTCTCGTGTTCAGTCAACAGCATTTCCCAATCGCCTTAAATAGTTAAACCAAAACTTAAGGTAATTTAACTGCTTGTCTACAATCTCCAAAATTTAATGATCTCATGGCCAGGTTTTTCACGATTTTTCATCATTTT
>NC_090729.1:129796378-129801378 GCF_036898095.1 Palaemon carinicauda
CATCTCCAAAATCTAATGGGGTCGTCCATGATCTGAGATCTATTTGTGATAAACAAAAATCGTCAAAATCCGTTGAACAGCTTTGACGTAATCCTATCCACAGCCACACAGACAAATAAATAAATATAACGACTCAAAATCATAACCCCCTTGGCGGAGGTAATAATACTAATATCTATGGCCCTAGAAAAAGCAATGCCATCTTTTTCCCCATCGATATCCCTCCATTAAAGGGTCGGTTGCCTGATGCGCCCTGTCCAATGCCTTCGATCATGACATCCTCTTCCACCAACCTCTTCTCTCCATATTATCCTTTACCTTGTCTCGCCATCTAATTTTCTGCCTCCCTCTTGATCTTCTCCCCCTTACAGGTTCCCCCCAAGCTCTCCTCACTTCCTCCCCACCATCCATCCTTAGCATGTGCCCATACCATCACAATCGTGATACTCTTATCATCTCAGTAAACTTTACTAGACCTGCCATTCTTCTTCTTCTTCTTCTTCTTCTTCTTCTTCTTCTTCTTCTTATCATTATTATTATTAGCCAAGCTACAACCCTAGTTGGAAAAGCAAGATGCTATAAGCCCTAGGGCCCCAATAGGGAAAAATAGCCCAGTGACGAAAGGAAATAATGAAATATATAAATCTTTCAAACAGTGATATTCCCATAGTCACACTTAGCATTCTCCTCTCTCAAGCTTTGCTCATCTTTTCGTCTTAAGTCCCAAGTTTCTAGAAAAATCAATGTTATTAACAGCGTAATTAAACAGTAAAATAATAAAAAACCTATAAGTAATAGTAACAAAGAAATGTACCTATACTTACAGCATTCAATGTACTGTAAACATTTCTCCAAATGTGATACTGAACCCAATAAAGTAAATTATTGATATCGTAAAAACTAACCTAATTTTCTTCTATATTTCACCATCGTTTCATCTGCCAATTCTTGAAAGAAATTATATCAAATTCCACAATTAGTTCGTCACAGATTTACTTGAAATCCAATCATATTATCGCTTTTACTAAAAATGGTTTCCATAATTTCTTGTTATATTGTTGAAATATACTTTGAATCAGTTAGGTGAATATTTTCGTTATGCTTTCCGTAACTTCGGACCCAAGATCTTTAAATAAAATGAAAAAAAAAACCTATATAAAGTATAATAATCACATGACTATCTGCCATAAAGGCAAACACATACAAAAGAAAAAAATCGTACGAAACGAGGATATAAAACTCCGATTTATTTCAGGATTTCTCTCTCTTAAACACTATAACATTTCTACGAAGCGAAAAAGGACAAAGGTGTCTTCAACAATGGAATATGAAGAAGCCATTCTTCTTTAACAATAAAGGAGGTGTAAAGAGTGTTTTTGTTACATTCAACTAGCAGGGCGCCTTTGTTACAACAAGAAAAAAAAACTTATCTCGAGTCTTCTTCGTTGAAAAGAAATAATTAGCGATATTAAACATTACATTTCCCTCTTAGAATAAAAGAGGAAAAAAGATTTGGGATAAAACAGGCTTTTAGTTTTTCCTATGTAACAATTATTTTCTTTATGTCTCATCAGATCTCAGATTTAAAATTATATATACTAATTTATCAGTAATTGGATGATCTGCATAATTACTTTCAACTGACCCTTTGTTCAGCTTAATAAAAGACGTTTTTTGTGTTGCATCAAAAATTATCTAAATGTACTCGGGGCATCTTGACTATCTATACATTAAGCCCACTATTATTATTATTATTATTATTATTATTACTATTATTATTATTATTATTATTATTATTATTATCCAAGCTACAACCCTAGTAGGAAAAGCCCAAGAGCTCCAATAGGAAAAAATCGCCCAGTGAAGAAAGGAAATAAAGAAAATGAATAAATGATGAGAACAAATTAACAATAAATCATTCTAAAAACAGTAACAATTTCAAAACAGATATGTCATATATACACTATAAAAAGACTTATGTCAGCCTGTTCAACATGGAAAAATTTGCTGCAACTTTGAACTTTAGAAGTTCTACTGATTCAACTACCCGATTAGGAAAATCATTCCACAACTTGGTCAAAGCTGGAATAAAACTTCTAGAATACTGTGTAGTACTTAGACTCATGATGAAGTCCTGGCTATTAGAATTAACTGCCTGCCTAGTATTACGAACAGACTGGAATTGTCCAGGAAAATATGAATGTAAAGGATGGTCAGAGTTATGAAAAATCTTATGCAACATGCTCAACGAACTAACTGAACGACGGTGCCAAAGATTAATACCCAGATCAGGAATAGGAAATTTGATAGACCACAAGCCTCTGTCCAACAAATTAAAATGAGAATCAGCAGCTGAAGACCAGACAGAACAATACTCGAAACAAGGCAGAATGAAAGAAACAAAACAATAAAAGTTGTATCCACTGATAAGGGATGTCTAAAAAAATGCAGTCACAGTGCTAGTTGCTGTAATTTTTCCTCTTGAAAGGTTTTGTTGGAGACAAATTCTAAGTCCGATAAACTAAACTAAACGCAACTAAGGCCTCTTCATACATATGATACATCGGCTGTATTTTTATTCCACTGGGCCACTCACAACCGAATTTTGAATACTATGACCCTGTTATCATTATTATTATTATCATAACTTGTTAAACAAGAACCCTAGTTGGAAAAGCAGGATGCTATAAGCCTTAGGGCTCCAACAGGGAAAATAGCTCAGTGAGGTAAGTAAATGAGGAAACTACAAAAGAAGTAATTAACAATCAAAATAAAACCTTTCAAGACTAACATCATCAAAATAAATCTTTTATATATAAAGTATAAAAATAAAAATAAAAACAAGAGGAAAAGAAACAAGATAGAATAGTGTGCCAGAATGAACCCTCAAGCAAGAGAACTCTACCTCAAGACAGTGGAAGACCATGGTACAGAGGTTATGATACTACCCAAGACCAGAGAAGAATAGTTAAATTTTGGAGTGTCCTCCTAGAAGGGCCGCTTACGATAGCTAGAGTCTCTCTTCTACCCTTACCAAGAGGAAATTAGCCAGTAAACAATTACATTGCAAAAGTTAACCCATTGACCGAGGAAGAATTCTATCATGCCCCCTAATTCAACCAGCCTAAATTCTTGGTATCCTTCCTTCCAAATATTCAAATTATTCACCAACTTAAAGGTATTTATTATTCAACTATGTGATGACACAAAACATTTAAAGGTTTAAGGGTTTGAAGACCACTCATAAATGGCAGAGGCAAGGGCCATTGACATTGCTCAATCAAGCAGGACAGTGCCCTAGAGACTAACCATATTACATATGATCAGCACCCAAGGCCCTTCTTCATTCAAGCTAGGACCAAGGAGGGCCAGGCAATGGCTGCTGATGACTAAGCATTTAGACCTATAGGCTCCCCCAAAACTCCCATCCTTAGCTCACAAGGATGGTTAGGTTGCAGCGACCAGGGGAACTTAACGAGTTTGAGCGGGAATCGAACCCGTCTGGCAATCACCAAGCAAGGACGCTACCACTAGGCCACCGCAACCCCAAATAGATATTTTACTAACATACTTTTACAACATCCACAACTCTACATTTCTAATCTTTTCAGTCATTTTATTTAAGAAACTGTACAACCGCGAAACTTCCACGTCGGTTCTTTACTTTTTCTCGTTTATTTTCTACACATCATGTTCATAACTCAGTGTTGGCCAAACGATGTTCTAAAGACACATTTCTTCTCTTCAGCCTAATTCCGGGTTCCAATTTACTAACCTCACCGTCCCATTCCTTATATGATTCAGAATAATCTTATATCATTTAAATTATATTTTAAACCCTTGTACAATCCTTGGCAGTTTCTCTTCACTTTCAGAGTGAACTAGTACTCAACAATTAATTCACGAAACATTTTCTTTTTTCGATTGTAATACGTTAATTTTGATCATACCATGACCTCGCTTGCTATTCGATCCAAAGAAAAATTAAAAAAAAATACTATATTTAGTCCACTTCTACTTCAAATGCCACTCTCAAAAGTAGACTATTCTACAGTAATACAGGAATAACCCTCTTTACAATAATCGTAAGTATTCTCGAACAAATGATATACCTATGAATATACCTACATACAAACTCCCATACCCACATCCACAGATATATATACATTATATATATATATATATATATATATATATATATATATATATACATACACCTGTGTAAGTATGCAGGCTCGTATTTTATTACGTTTGTATTTTTGTGACGTTCTTGCTTGCAAGTCCTTGTATAAACAATCGATGATTGTTTAATAAAGTTCAGTTGCAAGCTAGCATGCTTACACAGGTTTGTCTATTAACAGGGAAGGGAAGAGCGAGTGATGAGTTAAACAAGCAAAACCTTTACAGTGTTCCAGCGTGTATGAAAAACATGCAGTACACATTTAACCTAACCCACAGAATAGATGCCTTACCCTACCAGCCGAATTACATTTCTTTGTTTCCTAGACACTACATTTATCGAGTGTCGTTCATAAACAAATAAAATGTTATTAAAAGAGAAAACCCAAGTGAGTAAATGGACTAAATCAGAGTTAAGACAATCGGCTAACTAAGTCCCGGTTGCTCAACTCCAAGATCAACGCAAGTCTTAACTCAAACATCGAACACTAACAAACCCTGCCAAATACATAGGAACATAACCCAGCATAGCATTATGAACACGTAAAGTAACAAGAATATTACACACACTGGCATCAAACGTATATATATATGCATAACTGCATGCATGCATATATATATAATAAATATATATATATATATATATATATATATATATATATAATATATATACAGTATATATATATATTCATATATATATATATAATATATATAATATATATATATATATATATATATATATATATGTATGTATAATATATATACATATATATATGTATGTATAATATATATATACATATATATACATACATATATATATA
>NC_090729.1:129806378-129821378 GCF_036898095.1 Palaemon carinicauda
TTGACCTTTCCTGAAAACATTGAGGCACGTCTTACTCTCATTGTATAATGCCTTAAACTAAATGTGTCCTAACCCATCCCTATATTGTTCTGAGATCTAAAATAGTCTTTCAACATATGATATTTTGTTTCTTTTATTACCATCATAATAAAGTAATGGAAGTACCACAGATAAATTATGAACCATTAACTATGGCGATGAATATGAGTGTCTTTGGCAAAACTCATATAAAAATTAGGTATTGTCTTCTCTTTTCCCTATTATTTAGGTTTATTCTATAAAAAGGTGATATTTTGATTATTAATATTATGTAACATAGTGAAGGAAAGTTTCATTAATAAAACATTTTGTCATTTAAGTAATCTGCCGATCCTAATGTAATGTTTTTAATCCTTTATACTGCATTCTTACACAGGCTGACATTCATTAGCTTAATCGTATACTGAAACCGTTGAATAAATATTTATCAAATTTCTTATTCCAAGTCAAAGCAGTATTCATAGATCCGCCGTTCGACCATACCGTGTATGCTTTGGAAACATAAAAACACACGCATATATATATATATATATATACATACATATATATATATATATATATATACTGTATATATATATACACATATGTATGTATATACAAATATATATATATATATATATATACACATACACACACACACACACATATATATATATATATATATATATATACACGCATATATACATGTATATAGGCTATACATTTATATACACACATAAATTCAATTTTTTTTATGCCATCCACCACATATAACGCAATATGCAGCAATTCCAACATCCTATCCTTTCCTAATAGAGCAAGGGTTTCTGAAAAATAAAATCAGCCTAAACCCAATTATAATCTCCTTCGAAAAATAATTGAATTGGTTTAACTCATCAGTTAAAACTGGGAGAATCTTTCTTTTCGAGTAGCTTCATGTGAGCCTGGCTTTATGATTCACTTGTTTTTATATCATTATTAAACTTTCTATATTTTTTCAATATCTTTTTTTCTTTATTTTGTATTTACTTTGGGATTTGAGCATTTTACTTTGCTAATCAAGATTGTAGCTGCGTCAATAATAATATTACTAAATAATAATAATAATAATAATAATAATAATAATAATAATAATAATAATAGTAATAATAATAGTAATAGTATGTACAATGATGACTATAAAAATAGTACTGATTAATATTACAAAAATAACAAAAACAACAACAACTACAACAAAATAATAATAATAATTATATTATTATTATTATTATTATCATTTACAGCTTATTAGTAGTAGCCTTTACATAAAAATAAACCTAAAGTTTAGTTTCTGTAAATTAAAGGGAAATATGCATTAACAAATAATTCTCTAATACCTAATCTATTAACTTCTAATCTTTTCTATTACTTAAAATTAATTTTTTTTTTTGGACAAATATACATGATATATTCTTCCTCTTCAGTTAAATTTATTAATAAATAATATTCTTGCATTTGAACAAAAATATTTGTAAAATTTCGCCAGTGAAATATTAACACTAAATGCAATAAATTTGATGTCCGTATGTATAAAATACAACAAAAAATAAAATATAAATTGGAATTGTTCACATATCAGAAAATAATTTTAATGAAATAAATTTGATGTCAATAAATATGAAATACATGAAAACTAAAATATAACCAAACTGTTCATATGTCAAAAAATCTTTTCAAAGCAATAAATTTCATGTCAATAAATATAAAATAAAAACAAAAGATATATAACCTTTAACTGTTCACATATCAGAAAATCTTTTTAAATGCAGTAAATTTGATGTCAATAAATATGAAATACATCAAAAACTAAAACATAACTCTGAACTGTTCACATATTATCAGAAAGTCTTTTTCATACACGGCCTCATAAAACCTGTTAACAATAAGCATACAAATAGCCGCTCTAATGGGATGGTTTAATAGAGCGACTTCCATCTTGGAAAATGATAAATTAAATCGTCCTCTTTCCAAGCATATTTGACATATTTCTATTAATGGAAACGATTAACCTCTATATGAATAAAACATTGTCAAATTCAAATGGTAAATACTTTAAAATGTTAAGCGAAAACTATACGCTTAATGCACACAATTATTATTATTATTATTATTATTATTTTATTATTAATTATTATTATTAGTATTATCATTATTATTATTATTATTATTATTATTATTATTATTATTATTATTATTATTATTATTAATATTATTATTATCATTATCAATATTATTATTATTATTATTATTATTATGATTATTATCATTATTAGTTTGTTGAGTGTAGTTGGAAAAGTGTATGGTAGAGTAATGATTAATAGGATTAAGGATAAAACAAGAGAATGCAATCTTAGAAGTACAGGGTGGTTTTAGAAGAGGTAGGGGTTGTATGAATCGGATTTTTACAGTTAGGCAGATATGCGAGAAATATTTAGCAAAAGGTAAGGAGGTGTATGTTGCGTTTATGGATCTGGAGAAAGCGTATTATAGAGTTGATAGGGAGGCAATGTGGAATGTGATGAGGTTATATGGAATTGGTGGAAGGTTGTTGCAAGCAGTGAAAAGTTTCTATAAAGGTAGTAAAGCATGTGTTAGAATAGGAAATGAAGTGAGTGATTGGTTTCCGGTGAGAGTGGGGCTGAGACAGGGATGTGTGATGTCGCCGTGGTTGTTTAACTTGTATGTTGATGGAGTGGTGAGAGAGGTGAATGCTCGAGTGCTTGGACGAGGATTAAAACTGGTAGACGAGAATGACCATGAATGGGGGGTAAATCAGTTGTTGTTTGCGGATGATACTGTACTGGTTGCAGACACAGAAGAGAAGCTTGACCAACTAGTGACAGAATTTGGAAGGGTGTGTGAAAGAAGGAAGTTGAGAGTTAATGTGGGTAAGAGTAAGGTTATGAGATGTACGAGAAGGGAATGTGGTGCAAGGTTGAATGTCATGTTGAATGGAGAGTTACTTGAGGAGGTGGATCAGTTTAAGTACTTGGGGTCTGGTGTTGCAGCAAATGGTGGAGTGGAAGCAGATGTACGTCAAAGAGTGAATGGAGGTTGCAAAGTGTTGGGGGCAGTTAAGGGAGTAGTAAAAAATAGAGGGTTGGGCATGAATGTAAAGAGAGTTCTATATGAGAAAGTGATTGTACCAACTGTGATGTATGGATCGGAGTTGTGGGGTATGAAAGTGATGGAGAGACAGAAATTGAATGTGTTTGAGATGAAGTGTTTAAGGAGTATGGCTGGTTAGGAACGAAGTGGTGAGGGTGAGAACGGGTGTAAGAAATGAGTTAGCAGCTAGAGTGGATATGAATGTGTTGAGGTGGTTTGGCCATGTTGAGAGAATGGAAAATGGTTGTCTGCTAAAGAAGGTGATGAATGCAAGAGTTGATGGGAGAAGTACAAGAGGAAGGCCAAGGTTTGGGTGGATGGATGGAGTGAAGAAAGCTCTGGGTGATAGGGGGATAGATGTGAGAGAGGCAAGAGAGCGTGCTAGAAATAGGAATGAATGGCGAGCGATTGTGACGCAGTTCCGGTAGGCCCTGCTGCTTCCTCCGGTGCCTTAGATGACAGCGGAGGTAGCAGCAGTAGGAGATTCAGCATTATGAAGCTTCATCTGTGGTGGATAACGGGGGAGAGTGGGCTGTGGCACCCTAGCAGTACCAGCTGAACTCGGCTGAGTCCCTGGTTAGGCTGGAGGAACGTAGAGAGTAGAGGTCCCCTTTTTGTTTTGTTTCATTTGTTGATGTCGGCTACCCCCAAAATTGGGGGGAGTGCCTTGGTATATCTATGTATGTATTATTATTAATTATCAGTTATCAATTATTATTATTACTACTGGGCAACCTACAACACTAGTTGGAAAAGCAAGATGCTATAAGCCCAAGGGCTCCAATAGGGAAAAATATCCCAGTCAGGAAAGGAAATAAGGAAATAAATAAATGATGAGAGCATATTAACAATAAATAATTCTAAAAACAGTAACAACGTCAAAACAGATATGTCATATATATAAACTATAAATGTTTTTATTTGTCTTCAATTTGATGGTATAAACAAATTAATCTCAAATCGATACAATAAACATTTATATGAATAAAATATTGTCAAGTTAAAGTTGTAAGTACCTTGTTAGTATCGTTATACCATGCGAAAATTATAAGTTTAATGCACAAAATTAATACATAATTCAATATTTTTATGTGTCCTTAATTTCATGGTATAAACAAATTAATCTCCAACCGGTTTCCATATTAAATGAGAAGGTGCAAATCTGTAAAATCACAATTATTTTTTTTATAAAATTGTTTTGAATGGATAAGAAATAAATCAAATTTAGGAGAGCAAAGATAAACTTAATAATTGTTCGTCTCTCTCTCTCTCTCTCTCTCTCTCTCTCTCTCTCTCTCTCTCTCTCTCTCTCTCTCTCCCGAATAGCTGGTATCACTCCCAAATTAGTCTTAAAAATATAAGTTCAATATTAATGACACAAGTAACTGAACATACAGCATGCATTTCTATAGTTTATATATGACATATCTGTTTTGATGTTAGTGTTTTTAAAATATTTCATTATTATTTTTTCTCTTATCGTTTATTTATTTCCTTATTTCCTTTCATACCTGGACTATTTTTCCCTGTTGGAGCCCTTTGGAGCATCTTGCTTTTCCAAGTAGGGTTGTAGCTTTGCTAGTAATAATAATAATAATAATAATAATAATAATAATAATAATAATAATAATAATAATAATAATAATAATAATAATTCCTCTATATTTTTCCGAGGAATCGCAAGGGCACCTTTAACAAAATCAATTAAATTTCCCCTTACATTAGAAACATTTCACAGTTGCCCTTATTGCAATGGGAATTCTTTTTAAATCTGCATTAATAAAGACAAAGACCTACATACACTTCCCATACATCGAGGATCCTACGCTAATGTACACGAAAAGATATTTAAAACACCTGTTCACTTTTCTTTTTAATAGTCCTATAAAAGCTTCCGGTAGCTGGCTTTAATCCCTTTCGTATTACCTTAACTAATCAAAGCGGGTCTTCAGTTCTGAACCATACACGGTTTTTAATTATTTTTAAGAGTTGTGGTGGCCGATATGGTAACGTCCCTGACTGGTGAAAGCCAGACTCAGGTTCGAGTCCCGCTAAAACTCGTGCGTTCCTTTGGTCGCTGCAACCTAACTATCCTTGTGAGCTAAGGATATGGGGTTTGGGGGAGCCTATAGTTATATGTGCTGAGTCATCAGTAGGTATTCCATGTCCCTCCTTGGGTGGAGAGGGGGCTTGAGCGCTGATCATATGTATATATGGTCAGTCTCTAGGGCATTGTCCTGCTTGATATGGCAATGTCACTGTCCCTTGCCTCTGCCATTCATAAGCAACCTTTAAACCTTTAAACTGGGGAAGGAAGAAATTTCAAGCGCACAAAACCAATCTCAAATGGGCAATAAATTGAATTGGCCAGAGGAAGACTTGATAGAATTTGGGACCATCCTTTAGCCAAGCAATTGAAACACTGTAGGTGATATAAAAAAAAAAAAAAAAAAAAAGGTACTTGTACGAGACGCATGTCGAAGATTGGGGTACGGCAAGCACAGAGTATGAAAACTGAATAGTGCGTTTGTGCAGTATATAAAAACACCTATCTACATAATTTACAAGTATGAATAATGAAAATTTAAAAGTTAGTCTAGCTTATTAGTCCAATATAAGTGAATACTTATGGAAAATAAAATAAAACTGATTGCTCAATAAAAAATATTTTTAAAACAGGTTCCTAGGAAATCTTATTCTCAGGAGAAACAAAAATACTAATGTCGCCACATACATATTTATTGTTGCTATTCTTAAAATATTCTATTTTTCTTCGTTTCCTTTCCTCACTGAGCTATTTTCCCTGTTGGAGCGCCTGGGCCTATAGCATCCTGCTTTTCCAACTAGGATTGTAGCTTAGCAAATAATAATGATAATAATAATAATAATAATAATAATAATAATAATAATAATAATAAATGTTTCGACATTTCAAATGTCATCATCAGTGCTACCTAAAGTAAAGATAAAAGACAATACAATTTCAAATTAAAAATGACATAAAATAAGTAAAGAATTACTAAAAATTACATACAAATTGAATACAAAATCCATTTGTTACGAAAAGGGGACAGCAGAGGTACTGCAATTGAGGTAAGGATAAAATATTTTATGTGAAGAGATTCTAAAATTCTCAAGTCACTTACTGAAGAACAAGAGTTGACTATCTTAAAATGTTCCCTACGCAAAACGTACTTGCACATTTTAAATTCTTTACTTATTTTCTGTAATTTCCAATTTGAAATTGTATCGTTTCTTTTAACTTTACTTTAGGTAGCACTGACGATGACATTCGAAATGTCGAAACAATTGCAATCAATATGTGTGTGGCGACATTAGTGTTTCTGTTTTTCTTGACATCTAATTATTGAGGTTCGACCAGATATAAGCCATCTTCACTTATACCAAACTCTCAAAGATCACCAAAATATATCAATCAAGCAATCAAAGGCTTTCAAATCTGGTGCCATTTTCGCCATTATAATGTAATTTGTAATAAACTAAAAAAAAAAAAAAAAAATTCAAATACATAAAAAATAAATCACCAATGTTCACAAAAAGTATATAAATTATTGTTTTTGAGTAACTAAAAATAAAAATCAAGATGTGTAATTTTGCAAATTGTTAAATTAGATGAGTTATGTTTATAAAAAAAAATGCTATCAAATGTAATCAGACTGTAAATATTGTGATTGTAAAAAATTGTAATTTACCTTTTTTAAAAAAAAGATAAAAAAAAAAATTCCTTTTCTCAATTTCAAGTTATCGGAATCCCCCTTCTATTGCAAACATAAGTTTTCTTTTGATATCTTAATATTAGAAAGACATACGTTACGTTCTGAGTCATATTTCAGGGTTAATCGATCCAATGAATTATTCAGACCAACTTTTTCATCTCCGCTTTCATTTCTGAAAATGAACGAGCCCTTTATTTGCTTTTAATTACTGCTCTATTCCTTACTGATGTTCAAGTTCATACGCTTAATGACGTGTTCGCCAGTGCCGTATATAGAAAGAGGAAATCGAAAGGATTCGAGGACCTATAGATTGTTTTGTGATTTCTTATGTTTAGATGTACTTACTTACTTTACTTTACTTTGATGGCTGCTTTTCTCGTCCCATGCAGCAGGGGAACCCCACTCTCTACAGGACCTCCACTGTCGTTTTATCTTATTCGTTCAGAGTATTTAACGTTTTATGTCTCATATTCTTCTTTTATTGTTAAATCGTCAGTCAAAAGACTCATGAAATAAGAAAGTCTTCAGTTTCCTCTTGAAAGCCTTAATGTCTTCAATCATTCGAATGTTTCGTGGGAGCTTATCATATAGTCTCGGGGCCGCATATTTAAAGGCTCTGGAGCCCAAAGTAGACATATATCTAGGTTCCAATAGTTTGGCGCCATCTGTAACTATTCTCGTGTCGACACGATTTATTGGCTGTGCAATATGTAGCAATTCTCTAAAGTATTTTGGACGAATGGTTCTGATAACTTGGTGGGTTATTGTACAAATTTTAAATTCAATTCTCGCTTTAATCGGCAGCCAATTAAAAAAAAAACGGTACAAAGTATATAAAATTGTTATCTAAATTAGGAGAGGAAAGTTAGAAAAATGAAATACAGCAAGACACATTACATTACACTTTTCTTGGCATCCTTGCTTTTCCCTGTTTTTCACATCTAATGTACACGAAAGGGTACATAATACATCTATAGGCTACAATGATACTCGTGTACACATCTGTAAAATCCATTACATTTTCCCTTTCCAAGACCTGGTTTTACATAATTCGTTCCTAACAATTATCAGTCATATTTCTTTACCAGTACATAGATCAAATTATTTTCTATAAAGAAAAAAAAATTACATATTCAAAGCCGGCGTATAGGCCTAAAAAAAGGCATTATAACAAAACATTCAACAAAAATATCTTATGCCTGAATAATAATTATATCTCAAGATTCTATCAGGTGGGAGTACTTCATTTAGATAGACATATAGATAGGTAGATAGATATACAGATGTATATAATTAATTAAAGATTATATCTCTAGATTCTATCAGGTGGGAGTACTGCATTTAAATAGATAGACATATAGATAGGTAAATAGGTAAATAGGTGTATATAATTATTTAAACCGTTTTCAATATGTAGAAATTTTCAAGGCCTATCGAATTAGATGGACAACGTGACAATGACAATTTGAAAAAAAAAAATAACATTTTAAAGGGGAAAAGGGCTAAAAGTAAAAACAAAATGGAAATCCTATAACATGGTCTTAGCAAAGATTTTGGTGGATGGCTATAAGTGTACTTGAAGATATATACTAAGAATGTTTTTTTTTTTTTTCTATTTTTCCTCCGTTTAGAATGTTTGAAGTTGGGTGTTCCTTTCATGTTTACCAATGAACACCCCCCCCCCCGCCTCTCTCTCTCTCTCTCTCTCTCTCTCTCTCTCTCTCTCTCTCTCTCTCTCTCTCTCTCTCTCTCTCTCAACCTGAACGTATAACGTACATCTTGAGTTTTCTTGATCCAGAATTGTTTTTAATATCGGCAGATTTCTTAACTTGTTTTGAGATCCTAACACTATTTTCCTATTCATTCTTTTAGTCCTTTCTTAATTTTCTCTTAACTTTGATAAATAAATTAACTATGAAGTTATACAAAAAAAATAATTTTAAACCAAAATAACCTTCGCAGTCACTTAATATAAGGAAGGAATTTCTTTGACATATGAACAATACCCACTTAAGTCAGGTTTAATAATAATAATAATAATAATAATAATAATAATAACAAACAATAATAATAATAATAATAATAATAATAATAATAAAAACAACAACAACAAACAAACAATAATAATAATAATAATAATAATAATAAAAACAACAACAAAAAACAATAATAATAATAATAATAATAATAATAATGAAAACAACAACAACAACAAAAACAATAATAATACCATTGAATGTGACTCGTTGCTGGCTTATGAGGTCAGATACCCCCTCAACCATACTCTCTATATAAAGCTTCTGTTCGATAAAATCTAGCATCTCGTTTATTAAAACTAACTTGAATGAAAAATGACTTCCGCCTTCCTTAACTCTGAAACTCTAGGGAACTCTTCCTCCTTATAACTTTAATACATTTAAAAAAAGAGACCATTTTATATATGACATTTCCCTTACGAGAGTTCCATCTGAACTTCTATGAATAAATTGGAAATATACGAAAGGGGATATTAGAGGTAAATGGGATCATATTTTAGACACAGAACCGACTATTGAGTTTCTACTTTCGTTTTTATTTTCTAAGTCGTGAAGATGATTTTGTAAAGTGACACCAGTGAAATGATACGGGGACGAGGGAGTGGGTAAATGAGATCATTGATTTGTGCAGGAGAAATTAAAAGGTATAAGATATATATGAGAAACACTACCAAAATTGAAAGATATAAGATACAAATGAGAAACATTACCTAAATTAATTTATGATATAAATGAGAAACACTACCAAACTTAAAAGATATAAGATATAACATAAATATATATACATACATATAATATATATATATATATATATATATATATATATATATATATATATATATATATATATATATATTTATATATACACCCATTATATAAACATTACACACACACACACATACATACATACATACATATATATATATATATATATATATATATATATATATTATAATATATATACATACATATATATATTTATATATACACATTATATATATATATATACAGACACACTCACACACACATACACACACACATATATATATATATATATATATATATATATATATATATATATATATATATATATATACATATACATACATATACATGTATGTGAGAAACACTACCAAAATTGAAATATATGTTATAAATGAAAATTTCATCTAGATATTAGTTATTCAGCCATCTAAGAAAAAAATATTTCAAATATTCTAATGAACAAAATGCCCACTAATTAGCCCTAAGTGTTTAGGCGCGTTTACATCAATTAAAAAAATTACAAGGAGCCACAAAATTGTTTTTCCCCCGGGGACGTAAACTCAGCTTAAAGCTGAAAGGCCGAATAAGGAATGTCTTTACTCAAGGAACATTTTAACAGAAAACTTTCAATAGGTTCAATATAACTCTCCCGTCTGTGTAATTAACTCCGCCAACAAAGTCCGAGAGAGGTATTGTTATAGTGTGTGTGTGTGTATTCTAACCATCTATAGAGCCTATACGGGATATAATGAAATTGATTAGACATATGCAATTTATAATACTTTAAGGGGATTAGCTTTGGTCAGATAAGGATGAGGATTGGAACATTTTCCCATTGGCAGATATTATCATTATCTTTAAAGATTGGATAACATTTTGACATACACACCATGTTGAACATTATGAAGCAATAAGATTCATTTATGAGAATTGTAATGCTCCATAAAAGGCTAGGCATAAATTCTAAATACATTATAAATAAAGTTCAAAAATTTTTGACAGAAGATTTGGAAGACTTAATACAGCAAATACCTAGCACAAAAAGGTATAAGGCGCCTGTTATGTAAAAGAACTTAAAAATACTGTTCAAATATTTTCTTCTTCCTCTATACTTAAATAATATACAATGCATGACAACATTCTTCAAGTATTAAGAGGTGTGGAGGGATTGAGCAGGGCTTGGGAGGCTAATAAAGGGAGAAGATCAAGTGGAAGGCAGAGAATTAGGTGGCGAGAGAAGGTGAGGGTGTGGTGGAAAGTATTGAAGAGGCTGTATCATGCAAGCGACCCCTTATTATTATTATTATTATTATTATTATTACTACTACTACTACTAGCCACGCTACAACCCCAGTTGGAAAAGCAAGATGCTATAAGCCCAAGGGCTCCAATAGGGAAAAATAACCCAGTGAGGAGAGGAAATAAGGAAATAAATAAATGATGAGAACTAATTAACAATAAATCATTCTAAAACAGTAACAACGTCAAAACAGATATGTCCTATATAAAATATTAACAACGTCAAAAACAGATATGTCATATATAAATTATAAAAAGACTCATGTCAGCCTGGTCAACATAAAAACATTTGCTCCAACTTTGAACTTTTGAAGTTCTACTGATTCAACTACCCGATTAGGAAGATTATTCCACAACTTGGTAACAGCTGGAATAAAACTTCTAGAATACTGTGTAGTATTGAGCTTCATGATGGAGAAGGCCTGGCTATTAGAATTAACTGCCTGCCTAGTATTACGAACAGGATAGAATTGTCCTGATGTAAGAATAACGGTGGGAAAGAAGATTCTTTTATAAAACTAATAACAAAACATATATGGGGAACATTAAAAAAACTTAAGGAGAATGACATAAAAACTCACATACACATATGTAAGTAGACCTGGAGAGATACACTGTTCTGTGATAGAGTTCTCTTGCTTGAGGGTACACTACGGCAACTTATTTCTCTTCCTCTTATTTAGTTAAAATTTTTATAGTTTATATAGAAAATATTCATTTTAATGTTGTTACTGTCCTTGAATTATTTAATTTTAATTGTTAATTAGTTCTCTTATTTCCTTTCCTCACTGGGCTATTTTCCCTTTTGGAGCCCTGGTCTTATAGCATCCTGCACCCTGCTTTTCCAACTAGGGTTGTAGCTTGACAAGTAGTAATAATAATAATAATAATAATAATAATAATAATAATACTAATAATAATAATAGTAATAATAATAATAATAATACAACAGCTCATCCATTGAAGGTATTAGCAAGTGGCCTCAGGCTGAGTTCTGCAGTGCTCATTTCACATTTGTTAATTTCGTGAATCCCTTCCAACAAATCCCTAACGAGAACACCCAGCTAAATTGGCCATTACTCTATTCTGTAATCTTGAAGGGTATGAAGATAACAATTTATATATATATATATATATATATATATATATATATATATATATATATACACTCAAAGAAACACACACACACACACACATATATATATATATATATATATATATATATATATATATATATATACTCAAAGAAACATACACACATATATACATATATATATATATATATATATATATATATATATATATATATATATATATAGATAGATAGATAGATAGATAGATAAATAGATAGATAGATATT
The DNA here is from genome assembly GCF_036898095.1 of Palaemon carinicauda. Taxonomy (NCBI): domain Eukaryota; kingdom Metazoa; phylum Arthropoda; class Malacostraca; order Decapoda; family Palaemonidae; genus Palaemon; species Palaemon carinicauda. Next base: position 129,818,741 of record NC_090729.1, read on the forward strand.
GACAATAGGCCTTTCCTTTTTTAATTTACACCATGTCCTTATGGATGGGATTTGTTAGACCCACACTTTCTCGTGCCTTTTACATTGTGACGGAGCCGAGAGAGGAGGTTGTGAACTCAAAGGCAGGATGCGATCGACTGAGTTATATATTAAGGAACACTCTTCTTTATATACAAAATCTCAAGGCAACAGGACATAACATGTTCGAGAGACAGACAATGTTCAGAGCAAAACAGCAGACATGAATTTTCATGTTCGTTTGAGTGCGAGGGAAGAGCGAAGATACAAGCATATTATATACAAAATGAATTATGCATTTATAGGCCTACGGTGTTCATAGGCGTGTGTGTCCTACGGCATTCATAGGCCTGTCCTACGGCATTCACGTCAGCTTCGGTTGAAGTCGAATAGATGTCCTCTTCATCACGAGTGGAGGCGTTGATGGAGGTTTGAAAGTCATGAAGTGGGTTCACATCACGAGGAGAGCCGTCTGCGGCAGGTTGCAGGCGAGTGATACTGGTCATTTTCCCGAGGGGGAGCGAAGCCCTTTGGTCCCCCAACGGTTGTTGAGAGAGCTGAAAAGGCGTTGCTATACGGGCGGCTGGCGACGGCGAGTACTGCTGCAGAAGGTATGCGTTGACGGCTTCATAGTAACGGTGAGAGGTGTAGGGGGGATGGGGAGGCGGGAGGAGCGAGTCACTCCGGGGTCACCAATGTGACGGTGCCGAGTAAGGGTGTGAACTCAAAGGCAGGATGCAATCAACTGAGTTATATATTAAGAAACACTCTTCTTTATATACAAAACCTCAAGGCAACAGGACATAACATGTTCGAGAGACAGACAATGTTCAGAGCAAAACAGCAGACATGAATTTTCATGTTCGTTTGAGTGCGAGGGAAGAGCGAAGATACAAGCATATTATATACAAAAGGAATTATGTACAATTGTGTGACACACGGTTGGTACAACATATGGTACGTATTTTCAGTACCAGAAAAGCGTGACCTTGTACTGAACCATAAGGCCACCTCGACCACCAACCAACCACTCACTAACAAGTCAGTGTTTCATTGGATTACATCACATCAGACCTGGAATTGAAATCAACACACCAAACCGAGTCTCCAGCGAAACATACTAAGACCTCAGCAATTCACTTTCCATCAATCTATCTCTTGGGTGGAGAAGGGTTTTGGGTATTGTTCATACGTACAGTACCTATGGTCGGATGTCCATTGTCACTTCCGCTCATAAGTAACCTTTAAATCTATAAATAAACCGATAATGAATAATAGATTTTGCAATGGGTGGTACTAATTGGGAATCATCTGGAGCACTTAACTCTAGCTGTTAGTATCTGTAGTTTCAACTATATTGCTTTCCGTACCTTCTGTCTTTTATTCTATATTTCATCTTTATTACGGCGAAACTGATTTGATACCATATTTGACATGGGTAGGCCTATATGACCTTTCCAAGTATCAGCAACGCGCATGAATCATAACATGCGGAATTCAATAATACATTGCAAATAGGATAAACTATATTTGAAAATTATGACCTTAAAGAGGTCAAAAGCCTTTGACGGATTTAAAACTATTCATTTTATACCAAGCGATTTTCTAAAATCCTCTTTTTATAAGGATGGTAAAAGTTTTAATACTGCAAATTTTCTAACATTTCATGATTTTGTAACAATATTTGGACGGTAAGGCTGTCAAATATCAATGTTATTGATTATTAATTTTCCTAAATGTATTAATATGTATTTACAAGTTAATTATGATGATTCACTTACTGAATATGACCATAAGTTTAAAAAGGAATTTGTATAATAACTAAATTTACTCTCATTTTTTATGTAAAATTTACATTGATTAGAATCATTCCATATTTTCAGTAGGGTTTCATTTGGCATTTGATGTGAATCGTTCTAAATCGAATAATTCACACTAATTTTTCTTCCGTGAATCATTGGAAGATTTATTATTCCAAATTTTAATCCCAGATCATAAATGGAGTGAAAATCTCTTTTGAGCATTATTTGACAGACTAGATTCAAATTTGAAATTTGTTTTATCTTTTACATATATTCAATATTTTTCACTTGACTGAGGTCTGGTGCTTATAATTTCTAGATTCCTTTACTCTGCTTAACTTAGAAACGCCTACAGTGCACCACCGGAAGCTCAGAATCCTAAATGGGGTGAAAATATCTTTTGAGCAGGATTTGATGGACCAGATTCAAAATCCTTATTTTACCGCTTTTGAAATTTCGATTTTCAAGTTATCTTTTGAATATATTCAATATTATTCACATAATTTGCGCTTGCTGATTATACTTTTTAGGTTACTTATTTTTACTTAATTTTCAAATTATCTTTTGCATATATTCAATACTTTTTTCAATTAATTGACACCTGGTGGTTATAATTTCTAGGTTCCTTTACTCTGCTTAACTTCAAAACGCCTATTGTGAACCACCGGAAGCTCACTGACGTAAATACTCCAAACGTATTCAAGAGAAGATCAACAGAGGTAAGTTTTTATTATCAATAACCGACTAAAGACCGATAGTCAGCATGTTGGAGTTTGAATGATTCTCTGGTCAAACGATAATCCCAAATACTTTAACTT
>NC_090729.1:129838878-129851378 GCF_036898095.1 Palaemon carinicauda
CTAAATATTTAAATGATTCCACCTCATTAATACTTTCTCCTTCTAATTTTATTTCATCTTCATTGCATATTTGGTTCTCATCATATCTGTCTTTCTTCTATTTATTTTGAGCCCAACCTCATGTGATATTTCATGCATTCTCGTAAGCAAACATTACAAATCCTGTGGGACTCTGCTAACAAGGACAGCATCACCAGCATACTCTAAGTCTGCTAATTTCCAATTGCCAATCCAGTCCAATCCTTCTCCATATCTCCAACTGTTCTACGCATTACAAAATTCATGAAGAGGATAAACAACATAGGTGACAACACATATTTCCTTGGAGTACTCCGCTGTTCACTGAAAATTAATTTGAGAGGACTCCACTATCATTAACTTTGCACTTGATATGCTCATGAACAGACTTAACCAAATTCATACATTTAAGAGGAATTCCATAATAACTATCCACGAAATTGGCCGGTGCACACTATCAAAGGTTTTTTCATAGTCCATAAATGCCATCAAAAGTAGATTTTCATATTCAAAGCATTGTTGTACAACATGTCCTAAAATTAAATTTTGGGCAGTACAACTTCTACCTTTTCTAAACCCTCCTTGTTCATCGCTCAGCTTTTCATCGATGTTTCTCTCTAGTCACTTTAGAATAAACATACTACATATTCTCATGACAACTGATGTAAGTATGTTGCCTCTGTAATCACTCCAATCAGTCAGGTCATCATTTTTACCATTTTCCCCAACATTCCTGGTTCCCATTAATCAGGTTTTGCCCCTTCATGTGACCTTCTACAAAATAATCTTTTAAGTATGTATGTGTATGTATATGTATCTATACATACACACACACACACACACACACACACACACATATATATATATATATATATATATATTAAATCAGTGAAAATTACGCCTGATTTTTGCATGGTAGAAGGATGGCTCTCGAGAAAATCCCATTAATATCTTACTTCAAGGTCGTGGAATAGAAACAACCAATGATTATTCTGTGAAAACTGATTATATATATATATATATATATATATATATATATATATTTATATATATATACACACACACACATATATATATACATATATGTGTGTGTGTAGTTAGGGTTGTAGGTGATATGTGTGGTAAGAGGATTGTTGGAGGCACCATGAGGAAGGGTAATGAATGGTGGAATGAAGGAGTGAAAATGAAAGTGAAGGAGAAAAAGTGGACATTTGAAGAATGGCTGCAAAATAATAGTAATAATAGTATACATACATACATACATACATACATATATATGTATATATATATATATATATATATATATATATATATATATATATATATATAGAAAATGTGCAAGTAGATCGTAACGTTGCTGAGGCAAAGAGGGCGGCTGACTGGAGGTGATGTCAGGGATTGGGTCGTTCATATAAAGAGAATAAGAAGTTTTGGAAATAAGTGAAAAGAATATGTAAGGGTGGACTGAGAAATCAAGACAGTGAAAGATGAAAATGGATGGTTGTTGAGTGGAGTTGACACCATGAAAATATGGGCTGAATATTTTGAAATTTTGCTGAATGTTGAGGATAATAGGGTGCTTGTAATCTTAGGGGTATTAGTTTGTTGAGAACAGTTGGAACAGTGTATGGGCGAGTGTTAATTAATATGATTAAGGATAAAACAGATTATGCAATTTTAAAAGGACAGTATGATTTCAGAAGAGGTAGGGGATGTATGGGTCAGGTAGTTAAGAAGATATGCGAAAAATGTTTAGCAAAAAATAAGGAGGTATATGTTGCATTTATGGATTTGGAAAAAGCTGCTGATAGAGTAGACAGGGAAGCGATGTGGAATGTGATGAGGTTATATGGAATTGGTGTAAGGTTGTTGCAACCAGTGAAAAGTTTATGCATGGGCTATAAAGAGTCTGTTAGGATAGGGAAAAACGTGAGTATGTGATTTCCAGTGAGATCAGGGCTGAAACAGGAATGTGTGATGTCACTGTGGTTGTGCAATCTTCCTGTTGATGGACCTGTAAGAAAGGTGAATGCTCGAGCGCTTGGTCGAGGATTGAAACGGATAGATGAGAATGATCATGAGTGGGAGGTGAATCAGTTATTGTTTGCAGATGATACTGTATTATTTGCAAACTCGCAGGAGAAGCTGTGTTGATTAGTCACAGAAGTTTGGAAGGCCATGTGAGAGATGGAACTTGAAAGTTAATGTACGTAAGAGTAAGGTTATGGGATACACGAGAAGGGAGGGTGGTGCTAGATTGTATTTCATGTTCAATGGAGAATTACTTGAGAAGGTAGATCAGTTTAAGTATTTGGTTTCTGTTGTTGCTGCAAATGGTGGAGTGAAAGCAGATGTACGTCAAAGAATGAATGAAGGATGTAATATGTTGGGAGTGGTGAAGGAAGTGGTAAAAAATAAAGGGTTAGAAATAAATGGAAAGAGAGTTCTAGATGATAAAGTGATTGTACCAACCGTGATGTATGGATCGGAGATGTGTGGAATGAAAGTAAGAGAGACAGGAATTAAATGTGTTCAGGAATAATTGTCTGAGGAGTATGGCTGGGGAATCTCGATTAGATAGGGTTTAGAACGTAGTAAGAACGGGCGTGAGAAATGAATTGACAGCTAGAGTGGGTGTATTCGAGGTGGTTTGGCCATGTAGAGGATGGAAAATAGTTGTCTGCTGAAGAAAGGGATAAATAAAAGCGTTAATAGGAGAAGTGCAAGAGGAAGGCCGAAGTTTGGGTGGATGGGTGGAGTGAAGAAAGCCCAAGGTGACAAGGTGATAGATATGACAAGCAAAAGGCCCTGCTAGAAATAGAAATGACTAGCAGTTCCGATATGCCATGATGCAACCTTGAGACCGTTGAGATAGAGGTAGTAGGGGAGTCAGCATAAGAAGCTTCAATTGTTGTGGATTACAGGGCACCCTAGCAGTACCAACCAAATTCACCAGGCAAAAAAGAGCGATGAAAAAAAAAGTCCCTATTGAATTTTTTTTTCTCAGTTACCTCACAAAATTGTGGGAAGTGCCACATGGTAGATTGATAGCACAGTATATATATATATATATACATATATATATATATATATATATATATATATAATATATATATACATATATATACACATATATATATACACATATACATATATATACATATATATACACATATACATATATATACATATATGTATAGATATATATACATACATACATATACATATATATATACATATACATATACATATATATACATATACATATACATATATATACATATACATATATATATACATATAATGTGTGTGTATATATATATATATATATATATATATATATATATATATATATATATATACATACATACATATATTTGAGTAGGGATACCTTAAGGTGGTAAAAAGCTTTACGTATCGCCATGATCAGCAAAGCTGTACTACTCAGGGTCACCTAGATATCTATCTATCTATCTATCTATCTATATATATATATATATATATATATATATATATATATATGTGTGTGTGTGTGTGTGTATATATATGTTTGTAAATATATAGATATATCTATATCTATATATATCTATATATATAATATATATGTGTGTGTGTGTGTGTTGGAAAGAGACAACCTAATTAATCATACCAATTCATTCTAGTAACACATTCCTTGAACATTCATTTTTCAGTAATGCATTAGAATATTAAAATCTAATCGTATTTTATAGGGCAAAACAGACTTTTTATCGTTCACAAGAAAAAAAATATTCATGTATATCAAGTAAACACAAATCAAACTTCCAAAAAACAAGTTGAAAAATCCAATTAATATTTTGGGTTCATAATCTAATTTGCTCATTGTGAATCCGATCCATGTTTGTTTAACTAATTCAATTTTTTTTTCTTTTTCTTTTTTGATGGATGGTTATTTTCTAGTGATAATGATTCAGAGGACTATAATTAACATTATTTTATCGGGAGGAACAGTGTTTTACCGTGACAAATATAGTTATTACTAACTGTTTTAATTATTCTAGATTATTATCACCTCTAATGGCTTTATGAAGACGCCAAGTATTTATAAACCCCAAAGAGAGCAATAATCTTTGATGATTGATAGAACAAAGAGTAAAGGGAAAACTACATAAACACAAACGATACACACATACACGCGCGCGAGCAGACGTAAAAGCAAATATATATATATATATATATATATATATATATATATATATATATATATATATATGTGTGTGTGTGTGTGTGTGTGTATAGATATATATATATATATATATATATATATATATATATATATATATATATATATTTATAAATACATATATACATATATATAATATATATGTATATATACATAAATATTATATATATATACACAAATATACATACATATATATACATATATATATACATATACATACATACCTATATATACATATATATAATTACATATATATACATTTATATACCTAAATATATATACATATATATACATAGATATATTTATGTATATATAATATATATATGTATATACATGTATATATGTATACATAGTATGTATATGTATATATATGCATATATAAAGTATATTATATATAAATTATATATATATATATATATATATATATATATATATACAGTACATATATATATATACATATATGATGGATGAATGAAGAAGTACTAAAATAAAAGCTCAAGATAGAGACGACTGGAGAAATCTAATGGAGACCCTATGCTTCACTAGGCGTGGGAGAAAATGAAATCTATATACTGTATGTGTGTATATATGTATGTATATATGTATGTATATATATATATATATATATATATATATATATATATATATATATATATATATAAAGTCTTACTTATAACTGTAATCGAACAGCTTAACATAGTTTTTCAAAAAGGCCCATAGAAAAAACAGGAAATATAAATAAATCGCTATATTTCGACCAATAAACATTGACCCTCTTCAGGATGTAAAGTAAAAATGAGGAATACAGTGGACAGTGACGGTTTATATAGGAAAGCAAAAGGGTGTTTCCAATTCTTCTAAGTTGTTATAATTGCTGGAAGGATTAGCCAAATTTAATTACATCCAGGTGCGTCTTCTTATTGTTGAGCCCCTCGAAGGATGTCTTGACCTCTGATGCATATCTGGTGGTCGGTCTCCGTGGATTATCTTCTTAATGATAGTGTTGAGAAGAGTATTGTCCACCGTGTCAGCTTTCCACTGGCCGCCGGATGAGTTCGTTGTGTTTGATTGGTTTATGCTACAGAAGAAAAATCCTGGAAACAGCCATCGTAAATCAATCAAACACAATGAACTTATCCAGCGGCCAGTGGGAAGCTGACACATTGGAAAATACTCTTGTCAACCCTATCATTATAAACCGTCACTGTCCACTGTATTCCTCATTTTTACATTACATCCTGAAGAGGGCCAATGTTTATTGGTCGAAATATAGTGATTTACTTATATTTCCTAATTTCTTTTATTGGCCTTTTCAAAACCACACACACACACACACACACACACACACACATATATATATATATATATATATATATATATATATATATATATATTTATATTGTATGTATATAAATATATATATAATATATATATAAATATATCTATATATAACTATATATATATATATATATATATATATAAATATATATCTATATATAATTATATATATCTATATATATAATTATATATATCTATATATATATAAATATATATCTCTATATATATATATATAAATATACATCTCTCTCTCTCTCTCTCTCTCTCTCTCTCTCTCTCTCTCTCTCTCTCTCTCTCTCTCTCTCTCTCTCTCTCTCTCTCTATATATATATATATATATATATATATATATATATATATATATATATACATACAATATATGGCATGTAATATTATAGATATGTATACATATATAATGCGTGTAAATGTCTATGAGTATATATAAAGACAAAAGCAGACATATACCGTTTCCCCTTTCTCAAAAATCCCTCAAATTTACTAAAGATTTCTAACATAACTTCTCTCCCCATAAGAAATTCATCTCTTTTATAGCAAATAAAAATGGATGGAAAAAAACCACCAAAAGTCACTGGCAGTATTTTCTTTCATGCATATTTTCATTTAATGAAAATAAATAACACATCGAGTAGAGAGTAAGGCTCGTCTTCAAAGGATAGAGATGGAGGGGAGGGGGTATAGAGCTCGGAGGGGAGGAGGGGAGGACTACATAGGAAATATCAAGCGACATTAAGAAGGGAATTCATCTTCGTATATTTGATCAATGGAAATAGATCTCAGCTTTCCACTTTTCGTTCGCATTGGAGCTATGTCTGTCACTTCCTGTCCAAAGGAAAATGCAATCCTTTTGGCTGATGTGTTTGACAGTAAGGTGAGTAATGAGAAAATAGGTCTTCCTTACTATTGGTTTCCTGTGGCTAAACTAACATAGTTGTGCAGGTGCACACCCAAATGGTATTTTTATCCTTTGAATTTCATAAAGACCGCTGATTTCTTAGCCCCTAAGTTATCTGTTATTTTTTACAAGTTAGCAAGAAGAGTTTCTTTTGTACTTGTTAAATAATTGGTACCGTTACTCCATTAGGTAAATGTGTATGTGGTAGCTCTAACCTTGCTAATTACCGACCAATTTCCATAACTTCGACATCTGAGGTTTTTTAACGCCCTTTGTCGAAACGTATAAATAGATGTACTGAAGATAAACATCTACTCCTTAGTTTGCAGTTTTGCTTTCGCAGAGGCCTTGAGCAACATGCTGCCCTTCCAGCTATTTTCCTTGCAGTGCTGCCGTTGACAGAGTTATTTATAAGTAGGCGAGGCTTTTTTTAGCATCATTATTGAATTCTTAAGTAATAGAATGCAGACAGTAGTTGGTCATAGGCACCACAGTGAGTAATGTGTTCCTCAAGGTCGTGTTCTTGGCCCATTAATTATTTTATATACACATGAAAAGTCGTTTGGCCAGTAAAAGCTCGCTGCATTTGTAGATGATGTTACTCTCTTTGTATTAATTCCCTCTCCTGAATGTAGATCTGGAGTTGTTGAATCCCTTAATTGAGATCTAACTAAAAATAGTGCATGGTGCAAATCATGGGGCATGAAGTTGAACCCTAAGAAAACTCAAAGCAGGATTGTAAATTGGTTGAATACAGAAGTTTCTCAACATCTACATTTCTGCACCTTATACCACTCCTTTCTAACTTTAGATGCCATTCTAAATTGTAAATTTACCTTAGAGAGTGAAAAAAAAATATGTTTCTCCTTCAATTGCACAAAAATACGAATTTGATAAATTCGTTTAAGATTTGCTGTGATTAATCTATCCGAATTTTTTATTTCTAATTCTATCATTCTACCTTGTTCTTAGAATTATTCTCCTGTCTTGTCTTTAGTTGCTGACTTTCATCTTAATTTATTGGAAAAAAAAACTTGAGGTCTATTAACTTCCTAATTTCTGATCTTTATATTAATCTCGGTTACCGTCGTTCAGTTAGTTCTTTATGCGTGTTGCATAAGATATTTCATTATTCTGACCATCGTTCACATTCAGCTCTCCCCAGACTCAGCCATCCTGTATGTAGCATTAGACATGTAGTAAATTACTGAATCTTAAAGAGGGGAAATATGATTGGTAACCAGAAAATTTTAATTGCCCATTCTGCAGACCTTTATTCAGAAAGAATCTGATCTGTTAATGGTGGAAAATTGAGAAAGACGGAATTCTTTTCATTAGGAACAGCTTTAATGTTATTTCATACTGGATTTAACCCTAATTTAGAGAGATATCTAAAGCAATAATAAAGATCTCAGGGGAAATTTAATCAAATTTCCAGTTAATTATTCCTTTAGGAAAGCCGTGTAAAATGCTAAACTTATAATATGGAATTTGAGATGAATAAATGAGTTACTTTAGAGACGTGGAATTTTTCAAAGCATCTACGGAATATGATCTTGGCAAAATTGCAACATACATCAAATTCAAGAGACTGTAAATATGTTAAAATAAAATAAGACAAATACTGAACATCACTTTAAAACAAAACACCAAAAAAGTTTTTACACATGCAGATGATGCTACTCTCTTTACAACGACTCTATTCCCTCACTTGGAGCTAACTAAGCTGAATCTCCAGACGAATATTTAGAAATTGAACCCTTCTACCCACACTGCTCTCATTCTTGATTGCAAGTTTTCCTCTTTGAATAAAGTTCGACCCATCTTTACTTCAATTTCACAAAACTCTATACATTAATAAAGTTTTTTTTTCAAATTTATGGAGATCTGTCTATGAATAGGAAATGCTTTAATTCTTATTCAGTCATTTGTTTTTAATATTGATCTCGTGTTTGGTCATCAGCATTTCTCAAGCACCTTAAATAGTTGAACCAAAACTTAAGGTAATTTAACTGCTTGTCCACAATCTCCAAAATTTAATGATCTCATTGATATATTTTTAACAATATTTTCAGAATTTTGAGCATATTTTAAATTTATATCTTACAAGGCTACACCATTAACACACGGCACTAGATATACAGGTAATTTCAATAATATTCCTTAATCTAGGAATACAGCTAATTTCAACGATATAGTTTAATCTAGATAGACAGCTAATTTCAACAATGTTGTTCAATCTGAATATACAGTTAATGTCAGCAATATTGTTTAATCCAGATATATAGCTAATTTCAAAAATATTATTCAATCTTTCGTGAGGTTCAATCTGAACAATATTCTTACTTTCATCTTGCCGGACCAAATTCTGGATTAATCTTCCTAACTTTATAATTGAAGCGGTAGAAATCTAGAATTTCAAACTTTGTGTAAAAGCTTTTCTTGAGAACATTTTGGCATAAAAGCCTCGCTTCATAATTCATATTACTTTTTTCTTTAAAATTTCCCTCTGAAATCGTTTTACAAGATGCTACCGCTAGAGAGTTATAGGTTCCTTTGACTGACCAAACAGTATTAATTTACATTGTATCCTTCCCTCTGGTTACGGTTCACTTTCCCTTTATCTACACATGCACCGAATAGTCTGGCCTATTCTTTACATTTTCTCCTCTGTCCTCATACACCTGACAACACTGAGATTACCAAACAATTCTTCTTCTCTCATGGAGTTAACTGCAGCACTGTAATTGTCCAGTGGCCACTTTCCTCTTGGTGCAAGTCGAAAAGACTCTTGGGCATGGTAAGCAGCTCTTCTAGGAAAAGGACACTCCAAAATCAAACCATTGTTATCTAATCTTGGGTAGTGCCATAGCCTCTTTACCATGGTCTTCCACTGTCTTAGATTAGAATTCTCTTGCCTAAGGGTATACTCGGGCACACTATTCTATGTTATTTCTCTTCCTCCTGTTTTGTTGAAGTTTTTATGCTTTATATAGGAAATTTTTATTTTAATGCTGTTACTGTTCTTAATATATATTATTTTTCCTTGTTTCATTTCCTCACTGGGCTATTTTCCCTGTTGGAGCCCCTGGCGTTATAGCATCCTGCTTTTCCAACTATGGCTGTAGCTTAGCAAGTAATAATAATAATAATAATAATAATAATAATAATAATAATAATAATAATAATAATTCTTTCATTATTCATTCTTCGACCTTGCTTTTTTCTTACTGGGCTCATATCCCTACATGAATGCCTTGAGCTTTTGTGTACAATGTTCGATCCAGAGGAACAAGACTTTTACATATTCTCATTCCTTAGATAAGATTAAATAAATTTTCTTTTTTTGGGGGGGGGGGATATGGAGAGATAAATACAAATATAAATACAAAAAAAAAAACATACTGGCTAAAACAATTTCAAACATGAAATACAAGTAGCAAACGACCCACAGCGAAGAAGTTGATACCATTAGAAGCAAAATGTGATGGTGAGAAATCCATCCAATGACTCTCTCTCTCTCTCTCTCTCTCTCTCTCTCTCTCTCTCTCTCTCTCTCTCTCTCTCTCTCTCTCTCTCAGAGAGAGAGAGAGAGAGAGAGAGAGAGAGAGAGAGAGAGAGAGAGAGAGAGAGAGAGAGAGAGAGAGAGAGAGATCTTAGGTCATGGACGACCCCATTAAAATTTGAGATGATCCGAATCCGGATTGTACATCCGGATTTGCATTTTAAAGATAACGTCAAAACAAAATATTCGAATTTTGGCAAAATTTCCACCACAGATAGATTTTAGGCCCTGGATGACCCCATTAACTTTCGGCGGAGGTCGAAAATCTGATAGTTGTTACTATTATTTGTCTCGCTGTAATATATATACACCCCTTTCCATTTACTACTGGTTTGTCCATTAAAGTTAAAGCGAGAGTAGTGTTCAATTTATCTCTGACAAATAACAGTTCTTGATGTTCAAATACAAACGAGAATCACCCGGTAATTGTCTTCCCTGGATAATAGAGGATTTTTATTATATTCAATTTTCTATCATCACCTATTCTAGTTTCAAAACGTAAAACGAATCGGTCACTTTCAAAGTGAGAAAATTTTTCACATATTTTCCCCTTCCGGGGGGTGGAAAATGGAAACTAACTTGATATGTTTTCCCCTTTTTTATCCCGACACAGTCCATTCTTAAATCAAATATTCTTTGAGCGAAATATTTCTAATTTTGCACAACTTCACTTGGATGTGACCGAAGGCATTTGTCTTTTGAATTCAGAAAGGGGGAAATATGCGAGAGATTTTCTCACTTTGAAAGTGACCGATTCGTTTTACGTTTTAAAACAAGAACAGGTGATGATAGAAAATTTAATTTAACAAAAACGTCAATTCATCCAGGTAGGACAATCAAGTGTTATTCGCATTTGTATTTGACCATCAAGAACAGTTATTTGTCAGAGATAAATTGAGCACTACTCTCGCTTCAACTTTAATGGACAAACTAGTAATAAATGGAAAGGAGTGAATATATATTACAGACACAAATAATAGTAACAACAATCAGAGATTTCTGACCTCCAACAAAGGTTAATGGAGTCGTCCATGGCCTAAAATCTATCTGTGGTGGAAATTTCGTCAAAATTCGAATATTTTGTTTTGACGTTATCTTTAAAATGCAAATCCGGATCCGGATCATCTTCAAATTTTAATGGGGTCGTCCATGACCTATGATCTATCTCTGGTGAAAATTTTGCCAAAAACCGTCTATTTGTTTTGGCGTAATCTTTAAAATTGTGAAAATTGCTAATCCAGACCTAAAATCTGGATCCTGATCCGAATCATCTCCAAAATTTGATGGGGTGGAACATGACCGAAGATTTATCTGTGGTGAAAATTTCGTCCAAATCCGTTGAGTAGTTTTTGATGTAATCCTGTCCACCGGCACACAGACAATCAAAACATCCGGATCCGGTACCGGATCATCTCCAAAACTTAATGGAGTCGTCCATGGCCTAAGATCTATGTGTGATGGAAATTTCGTTTAAAATCCGTCTATTTATTTTGAAGTAATCTCTAAAACTGTGAAAAAATGCAAATACGGATCTAGAATCCGGATCCGGATCATCTCCAAAATTTGATGGGGAATTCCATGGCCTAAGATCTATGTGTGGTGAAAATTTCGTCAAAATCCAACGAACAGCTTTGACGTAATCCTATCCACAGACACACAGTCAATTAAATAAATATAACGACTCAAAATCATAACCTCCTTGGCGGAGGTAATAATACTATCTATGGCCCTAGAAAAAGCAATGTTATCTTCTTCCCCATCGATATCCCTCCATTAAGGGGTCAGTTGCCTGATGCACCCTCTCCAATGCCTTCGAATTAAGGCATCCTCTTCCACCAAAGCTCCTCTCCATATCATCCTTCACCTTATCTCACCATTTAATTCTCTGCCTCCCTCTTGCTCTTCTCCCCCTTACAGGTTCCTCCCAAGATCTCTTCACTCCCTCCTCATCATCCATCCTTAGCATGTGCACAAACCATCCTAGTCGTGACACTCTTATCATCTCAATAACCTTTACTACGCCTGCCATTCTTCTTATTTCATCATTTTCCAATCTTTAAAACTTTGATATTTTCATAATCCAACTTAGCAACCTCATCTCTGTTCTCTCAAGCTTTACTTCCTCTTTTCGTATTAACGCCCAAGTTTTTAGAAAAAAAAAAAAAAAAAAAAAAAAAAACAATGTCATACAGCGTAATTAAACAGTACAATAATTCAAATCACATTATTAATAGTAACAAAGAAATGTACCTATATTTATAGGACATAATTAAGCGGTATAATAATCAAAATCATATTAGTAATAGTAACAAAGAAATGTGCCTATATTCACAACATTCAATGTACTGTATAAAACTTCTTCAAATGTGATACTGAACCCAATAAAGTAAATTATTGATATCGAAAAACTGACATACATTTCTCCTAGATTTCACCATCGTTTC
>NC_090729.1:129861378-129876378 GCF_036898095.1 Palaemon carinicauda
CCTTTTTTCCTTTCATACCTGGACTATTTTTCACTGTTGGAGCCCTTGGGCTTATAGCATCTTGCTTTTCCAAGTAGGGTTGTAGCTTGGCTAGTAATAATAATAATAATAATCGCAAGGGGACCTTTAACAAAATCAATTCAAACTTTTACTCACACCAGATACATTTCACAGTTGCCCTTATTGCTAAGGGAATTCTTTTTAAATCTGCATAAATAAAGACAAAGAACCACATACACTTCCCACACATCGAGGATCCTGTGCTAATGTATCTGAAAGGATAATTAAAACACCTGTTCACCTTTCTTTTCAATAGTCCTATAAAGGCTTCTCGTAGCTGTCTTTAGTCCCTTTCATATACCTTAACTAATCAAAACAGATTTTCAGTTCTGAACCATACACGGTTTTCAATTGTTTTTAAGGGTTGTGGAGGCCGATGTGGTAACGTCCCTGGCTGGTGAACGCCAGACTGAGGTTCGAGTCCCGTTAAAACTCGTTTAGTTCCTTTGGTCGCAGCATCCTAACCATCCTTGTGAGCTAATGATATGAGGTTAGGAAGAGCCTATAGTTATATGTGCTGAGTCATCAGCAGCTATTGCCTGACCCTCCTTGGTCCTAACGTGTGGAGAGGGGGCTTGAGCGCTGATCATATATATATATATATATATATATATATATATATATATATATATATATATAAATATATGGTCAGTCTCTAGGACATTGTCCTGCCTGATATGGCAATGTCACTGTCCCTTGCCTCTGCCATTCATGAGCAACCTTTAAACTGGGGAAGGAAGAAATTTCAAGCGCACAAGACCAATCTCAAATGGGCAATAAATTGAATAACCTACTTGATGGAATTTGGGATCATCCTTTAGCCAAGCAATTGAAGCATTGTAGGTGATAACAAAAAAAAGTGCTTGCAAAAGAGGCATGTCGAAGATTGGGGCGCCGCAACCACGGAGTGTGGAAACTGACTGAATCGTAAGCCCCTGGGCTTATAGCATCCTGCTTTTACAGCTATGATTGTAGCTTAGCAAATAATAATAATAATAATAATAATAATAATAATAATAATAATAATAATAATAATAAAACTCATTTCCTTTCTTTTAATTTCTTGTTTTCGGAATTCACCTTCTATTCCAAACATGTTTTTTTTTTTTCTTAAATCTTGATATTAGAAAGATAAACGTTACGTTCTTACGTCATATTTCAGGGTTAATCGATCCAATGAATTATTCAGACCAACCTGATCAGCTCCGCTTTCATTTCTGAAAATGAACGAGCCCTTTATTTGCTTTTAATTACTGCTCTATTCCTTACTGATGTTCAAGTTCATACGCTTAATGACGTGTTCACCTGTGACGTATATAGAAAGAGAGGAATTCGAAAGGACCTACTATAGATTATTTGCGATTTCTTCTGTTTAGTTGTAAACAGATTTAATTTGAAAACAAAGGTACAAAGTATATAAAATTGTTATCTAAATTAGGAGAGGAAAGTTAGAAAAATGAAATACAGCAAGACACATTACATTATACATTTCTTGGCATCCTTGCTTTTCCCTGTTTTTCACATCTAATGTACTAGAATGGGTACATGGTACATCTATAGGCTACAATGATACTCGTGTACCCATCTACAAAGATGATAGTCTTCCAGGCAATTCCACTACATTTTCCCTTTCCAAGACCTGCTTTTTCATGATTTGTTCCTGACAACTATGTCATTCCACTACATTTTCCCTTTCCAAGACCTGCTTTTTCATGATTTGTTCCTGACAACTATGTCATTTTTCTTCATCACTATATAATTAAAAAAAATTTCTATAAAAAATCACATATTCAAAGACGGCGTATAGGCCTATAACTGGAAGGAAAAAAAAGCAAGAGGATGTCATTAAATATTTTATGCCTAAATAATAACAATATCTCTATCAGGTGGGATTATTGTATTTAGATATTTCGATAGATAGAGGGATAGATAGATAGATAGATAGATGGATGGATAGATAGATAAATGGATAGATACACTCGTGAATATAATTAATCAAAATAATTTCAATATGTAGAATATTCAAGGCCTATCGAATTAGATGGAACACGTGCCAATAACAAATAATAAAAAAAAAAAAACACTCCATAGAGTAAAGAGGCTAAAAGTAAAATAAAATGAGAATCTCTTAGCCATCGCAAAAAATTTTGTAGAGGTCTTTACTTGAACTTAAAAGATATAGGCCTATGCTAAGGACGTTTATTTATCTGCCATTTGAAATGTTTGAAGTTGGTTGTTCCTTTCATGTTTACCAATGATCTCTCTCTCTCTCTCTCTCTCTCTCTCTCTCTCTCTCTCTCTCTCTCTCTCTCTCAACCTGAACGCATAATGTACATCTTGAGTTTTCTTGATACAGAATTGTTTTTTAATTCGGCAAACTCCTTAACTTGTTTTGAGATCCTAACACTAATTTTCTATTCATTCTTTTAGTCCTTTTTTAATTTTCTCTTAACTTTCATAAATGAATTAACTATGAAGTTATAATTTTTTTTTTAAAACCAAAACAACCTTCGCAGTCACTTGACATAAAGAAGGAATTTCTTTGACATATGAACAATACACACTTAAGTCAGGTTTAATAATAATAATAATAATAATAATAATAATAATCATAATCATAATAATATTAATAATAATAACCATGATAATAATCATTATCATAATAATAACAATAATAATAATAATACTAATAATAATAATAATAATAATAATAATAATAATAATACTAATAATAATACTACTACTAACAACAACAACAACAACAACAACAACAACAACAACAATAATAATAATAATAATAATAATAACAATAATAATAACAACAACAACAACAACACCAACAAACAATAATAATAATAATAATAATAAAACAACAACAAACAAACAATAATAATAACATTGAATGTGACTCGTTGCTGGCTTATGAGGTCAGATAGCCCCTCAACCATACGCTCTATATAAAGCTTCCGTTCAATAAAATCTAGCATCACGTTTATTAAAACTAACTTGAATGAAAAATGACTTCCGCCTTCCTTATATCTTAAAACTCTAGGGAACTCTCCCTCCTTATAACTTTAATACATTAAAAAAAAGAAAAAAAGAAAAAAAAAAGACCATTTTATATATGACATTTCCCTTACGAGAGTTCCATCTGAACTTCTATGAATAAATTGGAAATATTAGAAAGGGGATATTAGAGGTAAATGGGATCATATTTTAGTCACAGAACCAACTATTGAGTTTCTTCTTTCTTTCTTTTTCTTTTTCGAAGTCGTGAAAATGATGTTGTAAAGTGACACCAGTGAAATGATACGGGAATATGGGAGTTAGTAAATGAGATAATTGATTTGTGCAGGACAAATTAAAATATATAAGATATACATATATATATATATATATATATATATATATATATATATATATACTGTATATATATATATAATATATATATATATATATATATATATATATATATATATATATATATACACATATATAATATATATATATATATATATATATATATATATATATACATATATATATATATATATATATATATATATATATACACACACATTTAAATTATATAACATATATATAATATATATATATACATATACATATATATACATATGATAAATTTTGCACATTTAGACGTGTTTTTCATATTCAAATAAGCCATACATATTTTTGATACATTAATGTTTGGATTCTCTTATCGACCTCGGGATCAGAGCCCCAGGCGAAATCACACAAAGACAAGAGCTTGTGACCGGCCAGGAATCGAACCCTGGTCGGCAAGCCGTCTATACAAGCTTGCCGACCAGGGTTCGATTCCCGGCCGGTCACAAGCTCTTCTCTTTGTGTGATTTTGCCTGGGGCTCTGATCCCGAGGTCGTTAAGAGATTCCAGACATTAACATTAATGTATCAAAAATATGTATGGCTTATTTGAATATATACATATATATATATATATATATATATATATATATATATATATACACACACATACATACATATGTGAAACACTACCAAAATTAAGATATAAGAAACAAATGAGCAAAACTGCCAAAATTAAAAGATATAAAAATAAAAGGAGAAATACTACCAAAATTAAAAGATATATCCTAAATGAAAATTTCATCTAGATATTAGTTATTCAGTCATCTAAACAAAAAATATTTCAATTATTCTAATGAAAAAAAAAATGCCCACTAATTAGCCCTAAGTGTTTAGGCGCGTTTACATCAATTAAAAAAATTACAAGGAGCCACAAAATTTCTTTACTCAAGGAACATTTTAACAGAAAACTTTCAATAGGTTCAATATATCTCTCCCGTCTGTGTAATTAAATCCGCCAACAAAGTCGGAGAGAGGTATTGTTATAGAGTGTGTGTGTGTGTGTGTGTGTATGTGTGTGTGTGTTTTAACCAATCTATAGAGCTAGATGGGATATAATGAAATTGATTAGACACATTCAATTGATGCATATGCAGATGATGCTACCCTATTTGCATCAATTCCATCCCCTGAATGTAGCTCTAGGGTTGGTGAATCCCTTAATAGAGATTTAGCTAGAATTAGTGCATGGTGCAAATTATGGGGTATGAAGTTGAATCCTAGCAAAACTCAAAGTATGATTGTAAGTAGGTCAAGAACGGTGGCTCCTCAACATCCGGATCTCAGTATTGATAATGTTTTTTTAAATATGTATGACTCTTTCAAAATTTTAGGTGTGATTCTCGACAGTAAATTTACTTTTGAGAAACATATAAGGTCTGTGTCTTCTTCAATTGCACAAAAAATAGGCTTATTGAGAAAGTCTTTCAAGATTTTCGGTGATCAATCTATTCTGAAGAAGTGTTTTAATTCTTTCATTTTGAGTATTGTTCTCCTGTCTGGTCTTCAGCTGCTGATTCTCATCCAAATTTGTTGGACAGAAACTTACGGTCTATTAAATTTCTTATTCCTGATCTAGATATTAATCTCTGGCACCGTCGTTCAATTTAGGTCACTATGCATGTTGCATAAGATTTTTCATAACTCTGACCATCCTTTACATTCAGATCTCCCTGGACAATTCTATCCTGTTCGTAATACTAGGCAGGCAGTTAATTCTAATAGCCAGGCCTTCTCCATAACGAGGCTCAATACTACGCAGTACTCTAGAAGTTTTATTCCAGCTGTTACCAAGTTGTGGAATGATCTTCCTAATCGGGTGGTTGAATCAGTAGAACTTCAAAAGTTCAAAGTTGGAGCAAATGCTTTTTGGTTGACCAGGCGGACATGAGTCTTTTTATAGTTTATTTATGACATATTTGTTTATGATGTTAAAAGTTTAGATATGACATGTCTGTTTTGACGTTGTTACTTATTTTAGAATGATTTATTGTTAATTTGTTCTCTTCATTTATCTATTTCCTTATTTCCTTTCCTCACTGGGCTATTTTTCCCTGTTGGATTCCCTGGGCTTATAGCATCTTGCTTTTCCAACTAGGGTTGTAGCTTGGATGATGATAATAATAATAATAATAATAATAATAATAATAATAATAATAATAATAATACTTTAAGGAGATTAGCTTTGGTCACATATTGATGAGGAATGGAAACATTTTCCCATTGGCAGATTTTATTATCTTCTTTGAAGATTGGATATTTTGACATACACATCATGTTCAATACTATGAAGCAATTAGATTTATTCAAGATAATTGTAATGCTCCATAAAAAGCTAAGCATAAATTCTATATACCTGATAATGCTAGCACATTCATCACTATGAAAAATGAAACTATATTTGAAGAAGAGTTCATCAAATAAACAGGTCACCGTAAAATTCCATATTTCATAACCGTAAACTTACATATTTTACGGAGGTGTGTTGACTAATGAATACTGTCGTTTACCTCATTTGTGAGTGAAAATTAATAGCTAGTTATCCCAGTAACCTACTTATTACAGCAAGTAAGGCAAGAAATAACCTATTTATTTTTAATGAAACTAAACGTACTTATTCTATTAAATGATGTTGTGCCTTTGAAATATGAAATAAAAGAACGCTATGCACACGTTTGTATCTTAAAAACAATGTCAACCGCAGAATCTCCAAACTAATCATTCTAAACCAATTTATTTTACTGTATTAATAACTAATCTCTTTTCAGCAAGGAACTAACAATGAATACTAAACTTATTTTAAAGCGAATTAAAGACTAACTTTTTTATTGCGTGGAGAATTAAGGGTTAATATGAGTAGCATATTAATTTTCTTTTTAAAGATTTAGCATTATAAATAAATAAAAGTTGGGTGTAAAATTTACTCATCTTCATTCTATATACAAGGGTGAAGATAAAATATGCATTAAATTCTAGGGTTTTTAAAACGACTTATGAAGTTCATAAATTTTTAACAGATTTTGGAGACTAAATACAGATAATATCTAGCACAAAAAGTATGAGGCGTCTGATATGTAAAAGTACTTCTTCCTCTCTACTTAAATAACTACAATACATGACAAAATTTGTCTAGAATTATAACAGGTGTGGAGGGATTGAGGAGGGCTTGGGAGGCTATTGGACAGAGAAGATCGAGAAGGAAGCGGAGATGGCGACAGAAGGTGAAGGTTTGGGGGAAAGTATTAAAAGAACTAATTTCCAACCTCAGTACCATACCTGTCCTATTATCTCCTCCCTCACTGGTATGGATGGAAGGATTCACCCCCCCCCCCTCACAAGTGGATTCTTTCAAGGTTTGAACTCTGTGTTAGGAAGTTGATGTCTCCGATTTACCCGACTAAGGAATAGGTTCCTTTAGGAATTTCGGTACTTCAAGGTTGAGATATCATACAACTTTTTTCAATTAATTGACACCTGGTGGTTATAATTTCTAGGTTCCTTTACTCTGCTTAACTTAAAAACGCCTATTGTGAACCACCGGAAGCTCACTGACGTAAATACTCCAAACGTATTCAATAGAAGATTAACAGAGGTAAGTTTTTATTATCAATAACCGACTAAAGACCGATAGTCAGCATATTGGAGTTTGAATGATTCTGTGGTCAAAGGATAATCCCAAATACTTTAACTTATCATGTTTCCGTTTTGAGACGTTTTGTATAATTATGACGATAAACGTAATGGCAAAACCAAATGTCTATAGCGGTACATCTCTAAACTTTGGATAAATTCAAAGTAGAAGGAAACTTTTGAAACTATAAAAAGGAGTTAACCAGTTTAAACTCTTATTATCTCGACCAGAGCATTGGCTATCATTCAAACTCCAACATCCAGGATGACCTTCGATCAAAAGGATTAACCGGTGATGAGGTGTGGGACGGAGGTAGATGGAGAAAGCTGACCAGAAACATCGACCCCACATAGAAGTGGGAAAAGAAGAAGAAGAAGAAGATGATGATTATCTTGATAGCGTATCAACAGCCTTCAAAATATAGCTGAAGCTATCTGCTTATATTTACTAATCACATGGATAAATATATCAATATTTTTTTAAATAATTCAAAATAAAAAATTGAAGTCTGAGCAATCATACTGTATTAATAAAAGAAAAAGAAAGTGTTTACATTTAAACTTGATATTCTTAAAAGCATAGTAAATTGAAGGAAACAAAGAGAATTTAATATATTCAAAAGTTAACAGCTTACAATTATAGTTTGCCAAAATTACAGAATACAAATGGAATTTCGTCAAGAACAAAAATATTTAGATTACTGGAGTAAGAGAGAGAGAGAGAGAGAGAGAGAGAGAGAGAGAGAGAGAGAGAGAGAGAGAGAGAGAGAGAGAGAGAGAGAGATAAACTTTTTTTTGCTAATTAGGTAAACTGCTAAAAGCTAAATGATGAGGGAAAATCTACTCGACAGTTTTTTTCGACAAAGGCATTTTGATAGGAGTTGAAAAGGATTTCCGACCTTGTTTAATCTGTAAACTTTAAAAGGAAAATAGAAAGGAAACTGTCTATGAAAGCAAGGTTACGTCACCATTTTTATCATGAAAATATTAAGAGATTTTTTTGTACCCAGAGGATTTAACAAGTGAAGTAGTTACGAAAGTTTTTAATTTCTTGAATCTTCGTTCCTTAAGGCGAACAATGCAATGATTGCAGCATTCTTTTACGAATTCTCAAGTTTATAAAATGCTGATTTCTCTCTCTCTCTCTCTCTCTCTCTCTCTCTCTCTCTCTCTCTCTCTCTCTCTCTCTCTCTCTCTCTCTGAAACTAAACTTGTTAACATGGGTGTAAATTTGCCGCACAAAAGTCTCAATTTTTTCTTAGCCAAATCTTTTGAAAACTATACTTATTCTAGATTATCATATCCAAAATCAGCGTTGTCTTATTTGCCCAAAACCGAAAATGGAATTCCACGCTCGACCAACAAGATAAGATATTTATTTTTTCTTCTCATGCAGAAGAACGTGGAAGAGTTCTGTTAAGCCATTGGTCAAGAGGTCCTTCAGCAAGACGGTCAGTCTCATTCAATGAAACGCAAGAACATGGAGTATATCTATAAGAGGAAGAATGTTACCCATACATTTACATATAAGTATATATATCATCATCATCTGTGTGATATTGACCAGTCCCTTGCCTCTGCCATTCATGGGCAACCTTTAAGTGTGAGATGGAAAGCTGACCGAAAAAATCAGGCTGAGAGTAGAAAGAGGTACGAGTGATTGGAAAGGTCTTATGATAAAAATCATTTCCAAAGAATAAAAAAAAGATAGTTTTTATTGTTAGCCTTTCATGAAGGTTAACAATACAAAATCAAGTAAAGAACAAATTTTAATGTTATGAACGTTAACAATAAATCAGGTTGAATAAATCAAAACAGTTGGTTGTGATAGGCTGGCAAAAATCAGGTTGAATGAGTATAATAAAATCATGAGGAAGATTGATGAAATCAGGTTGAAAGAGTAAAATAAATTAAAAGTTATGAGGAAGGTCGACAAAAAAATCTAGTTGAATGAGTAAAAGTGCTCTGAGGAAGGTCGACAAAATTCAGGTTGTAAGAGTAAAATAACTTGAATGAGTTATGAGGAAAATTGGCGAAAATCAACTTTAAAGATTAAAATAACTTAAAAGATAGGACGGTCGACAAAAAGTAAAGTTAAATTAATTAAATAGTTGAAGATTTAGATATGCAAGCACACACACATGGTGTACACCTCGGGGTACCCTCTCTCATCAGGATACGACAATTCCCTTTCTCCCCTGCCCGAAGGACAGGAAGACACCGTGTAATTATACATCTGACAAAGCCGCTGAGCGTCACCGGAAATAAATAAATAAATATCGATCCCACATAAAGGTGGGAAAACATGCACACAAGGAAGAATATATCTATATCTATATCTATATCTATATATATATATATATATATATATATATATATATATATATATATATATATGTGTGTGTGTGTGTGTGTGTGTATACAGAGAGAGAGAGAGAGAGAGAGAGAGAGAGAGAGAGAGAGAGAGAGAGAGAGAGAGACTTTTTCTTTATTATATAGGAGAGACTGATATGAAAAGAGGTAAAAGCGATAACCTATGAATAAAACCCAGAGAAATAGTAACTATCTGGGGACAATAAGAACAATGAACCACATACTTGCTTAATCAATCAACGAAAGTACTTTGCCATTTTGACAAACTCGTCACAGCAATGCAGTCGAAAATCTATTATGTAAATACATATGCTTGGTTCGAAATGGCTGCGCTAATTTTTTTTCACATCATCATAATCCTCATCATCTCCTCCCATGCCTATCGACGCAAAGGGCCTCAGTTAGATTTCGCTAGTCCTCGCTATCTTGTGCTTCTAAATTAACACTTCTCCATTCATCTTCTCCTACTTTACTCTTCTTAGTCCTCAGCCACGCAGGGCTGGGTCTACCAACTTTTCTAGTGCCTTTGGAGCCCCGTTGAAAGTTTGTTGAACTAATAAGATTATTACTATTACTAGTTAAACTACAACTCAAATTGGAGGTTCATGGTGCTGTAAGCCCAAGGACTCCAACAGTGAGGATAGGAAATAAGGAAACCGATAGAAAGTGTAGCTGAGTATATCATCAAGCAAGCTAACGCTAACGCAAGACAGAAGAAGACCATAGTACAGAGGCTATGGCACTACCAGAGACTAAACATAAGACCTAAACTAAATTAATTACCTCTCTTTTAAAGACGATCAGCCAGAGCGATGACAATCGCCTGTTCCATTACGGGAAAATTTCTCTTACTGTTAT
Organism: Palaemon carinicauda; assembly: GCF_036898095.1. Taxonomy (NCBI): domain Eukaryota; kingdom Metazoa; phylum Arthropoda; class Malacostraca; order Decapoda; family Palaemonidae; genus Palaemon; species Palaemon carinicauda. Next base: position 129,871,704 of record NC_090729.1, read on the forward strand.
TAATGGTGGTGTTTTTGTAGGACACTAAATTCCTTTGAGTCATTAACACCCTGGGATCCAGTGGCTATATATTATTCATGATAATTAAGACATGTGATAAAACACAGTAGCATCACATTCATGATAGACGCGCTCTAAAAGATGAATACCGTTCAAATTGATAGAATTGTAATGTTAATAATCATACAGAGGGCAGGCATTCTCAATAACTATAATAATATCAACAATGAAAATTATAACAACAAATACATACATTATTATTATTATTATTATTACTATCCAAGCTACAACCCTAATTGGAAAAGCAAAATGCTATAAGCCCAGGGGCTCCAATAGGGAAAAATAGCCCAGTGAGGAAAGGAAATAAGGAAATAAATAACTGAAGAGAACAAATTAACAGTAAATCATTCTAAAAAAAGTAACAACGTCATAACAGATATGTCATATATAAACTATTAACAACTTCAAAAACAAATATGTCATATATAAACTAGAAAAAGACTCATGTCCGCCTGGTCAACAAAAAAGCATTTGCTCCAACTTTGAACTTTTGAAGTTCTACTGATTCAACAACCCGATTAGGAAGATCATTCCACAACTTGGTAACAGCTGGAATAAAACTTCTAGTGTACTGCGTGGTATTGAGTCTTATGATGGAAAAGGCCTGGCTATTAGAATTAACTGCCAGCCTAGTATTACGAACAGGATAGAATTGTCCAGGGAGATCTGAATGTAAAGGATGGTCAGAGTTATGAAAAATCTTATGCAACATGCATAATGAACTAATTGAACGACGGTGCCAGAGATTAATATCTAGATCAGGAATAAGAAATTTAATAGACCCTAAGTTTCTGTCCAACAAATTAAGATGAGAATCAGCAGCTGAAGACCAGACAGGAGAACAATACTCAAAACAAGGTAGAATGAAAGAATTAAAACACTTCTTCAGAATAGATTGATCACCGAATATCTTAAAAGACTTTCTCAATAAGCCAATTTTTTGTGCAATTGAAGAAGACACAGACCTTATGTTTCTCAAAAGTAAATTTGCTGTCGAGAATCACACCTAAAATTTTGAAAGAGTCATACAAATTTAAAGAAACATTATCAATACTGAGATCCGGATGTTGAGGAGCTACCGTCCTTGACCTACTTACAATCATACTTTGAGTTTTGTTAGGATTCAACTTCATACCCCATAACTTGCACCATGCACTAATTTTAGCTAGATCTCTATTAAGGGATTCACCAACCCCAGGTCTACATTCAGGGGATGGAATTGATGCAAAGAGAGTAGCATCATCTGCATATGCAACAAGCTTATTTTCTAGGCCAAACCACATGTCATGTGTATATAGTATGAAAATTAATGGGCCAAGAACACTACCCTGTGGAACACCGGATATCACATTCCTATACTCACTATGGTGCCCATCAACAACTACTCTTTTAGATCTACTACTTAAAAAATCAATAATAATGCTAAGAAACGACCCACCCACTCCCAACTGTTTCAGTTTGAAAACAAGGGCCTCATGTATGTATATCCATGAGTACATACATACATACATACATACATACACACATATAAACATACATACATACATACATATATATATATATATATATATATATATGCATATTGTGCCAATATTAACATATATATATATATATATATATATATATATATAATATATATACACAGTATATATATATATATATATATATATATATATATATATATATATATATTATCTAAAAATAATTAGTACAAATTTATATATAAATATACCAGTATATATAGATATTTTCTATATATTTACTTATGAATATACTGAATATACATTCGTCTATTATATATATATATATATATATATATATATATATATATATATATATATATACATACATACATACATACATACATACATACATATATATATATATATATATATATATATATATATATATATATATATATATATCATCCCTTTCTGAGTACGGATACATTATATTGATGAAAGGATTTATATATCACAACGATAAGCAAAGTTGTACTAGTCAGGGCCACCCATGCTAGGTTGGTTTGCTGTGAGCTACCAGACTAAAATCCCCCCCCCCCCCATCACCATTCCACAGTGGCCAGCATGATGATGAAAACTGGACAAACTTTAGACACAAGTAAGGACATGTCAGAGGCTTTTGTCCTGCAGTGGACCAGAAATGGCTGAATTATATAATTTAGAGTTATGGATAGATATATTGAGAGAGAGAGAGAGAGAGAGAGAGAGAGAGAGAGAGAGAGAGAGAGAGAGAGTATGTATGATTATACCCAGTGTTTAATAAAAGCTCGACTTCAATTTCCTTGTGTTATTCTAAGGATCAAGGAACCCCATTCATAATTCAGGAACACTGTTATACTTTGAGGTAAGCCTTAGGCCTTTTTTATAATAAGTGAAAATGGACTCAGGAATTATATCCAAATTAATAATAATGCTTAATAATTATTAAATATTGTGTTTAAAGGGAAAAGGAGTCATTTTCTCATTAACTTTATAAATATCCTTTCAAACTTTTTTTCTTTTGATTGTTTACTCATTTTGAGTAACATTATTAATACTAATTTGGAAGGGAATCCTCTTAAAAATTACTCTCATTAATGGATGCATCAGCAGTGTTAATGAATTACACTTCACTTCAGTGATGAAGTCCTTACTTTTTATGACAGTCGTTATAATGATAACAAGGTGACGAATACTATCTAATCTAATATAATAGCAGTATAATGATTCCGATTTAAAAGGTTTAAAGGTCACTCATAAGTGGCAGAGGTAAGGGACAGACAATGTCCTCGAGGCCGATTAAGCCCCAAGCTGCTTTCCCAACCAATCTAGGAATAAGGGGGATCAGGTAATGGCTATTGATGACTCAGCCGGTAGACCTAAGATCTCCCCAAAACCTCCAATCACTAATTCAAAAACAAAAAGATAAAAAAAAATCCCTAATTCACAAAGCCGGGCAGTGAGTTTACAGACGCTATTAGAAACTATCAGGCTTCAGCGGGACTTGAACTCCCATCCAACAAATTGTGTGTCAGGAACGTTTTCGATGTTACCAAAAGGTTCCTCTATAAATGTTAAATGTAATCTAAATACACACGTCATTTGTGTGCATTGATATGGCTAACCACGCCAATCTTGAACTCGCATACCTTGCCACATATCAAGTGAGGATTCAAGGCTGCAGGGACCTCTTTTCTGGCTTGTCACTGCTAACCCTGCTCTAGGGCATAAAACCGTGTCGTTAAGCGTTAACTCTCCTTCTCCAGACCATATGGTCACTAAAAAAGGTTTCCAGGTCAACTGGTGGAATTGTGCATTTGTTTGGTTGATTAAAAATAACCTTAAAAAGAAGAGTTAAGTAAACAAGAAACGAGAACACTGTCATATTTGTATTAAATGACTGACAATGGAGATTATTCCCGTGCAGGACTGTCTTCATGTCATTAACGATGTTCAGTATTATTGGCCACAAGTAATTCTACACACTTGTGTTCTCCTTACCATAATTGATCCGGTAACACTTCACGGTCCATGTCCAGACATAGGATATATTCTGCTATCTCACATCTCTTTCTTTTCACATACTGTATTTGCAAGTATTTACTTACCTTGATGGGACCATCTTTGAATACTGTAATTTATCCCTTCATTCAGGTAAGGTTCTTATATTATTGCATTTATGCACTTACTCTTAAAAGAACTCTTCCTCCTTTCCCATTCCACTCTATCCCTCCATCTCCCCCCCCCCCCCTTCCACCACTGTTCTCCACCCCTCCCTCTGTCCGTCTGCTCCTCCCCTTACTCCTCTCTCCCTCTTGTTTCCCACACCTCGGCCCCTCTCTCTCTCTCTCTCTCTCTCTCTCTCTCTCTCTCTCTCTCTCTCTCTCTCTCTCTCTCTCTCTCTCTGTATTCTTCGAACTATTGTCTTTGCTGTGAGAAAATATTATGTTCCTCGACTTATATGTCTTTCAACCCATTCTATCACACCAGTAAGCTAGCAATGTTCGTACATGACGGGTCATAAAATCAAGGTCCTTGTCTATAACTCTAATGGCCTCCATATTTACTTAGTCTTCATCCCTTCGCTCAGAACAGTCCAACGGTTTTCATCACCAATAACACAAACAGGGGGAACCCATTCAGCCTTGAAAAAATCATGTCAAACTCTCTCTCTCTCTCTCTCTCTCTCTCTCTCTCTCTCTCTCTCTCTCTCTCTCTCTCTCTCTACTTCAAAATCAATCTCTGTGTCGTGGCCAAATAGCAACTTGGAATATTCTTAACTCTGGACTAGGAGATATGTATAATTCCTGAATCAACAAGTGTTTATTGAAAAAAAAAATTACCCTCCATGTTCTTAATCATATAACAATATCACATGAATGATTATTGAATATGTATCTATGCATTGCCATAGGTTTGATTTGATTGCCTTTGTATCAGATTGAAATTAGGATTCCTGGGAGGTCTTCGGGTATTGCTTGCGTAAGTTGTGGCAGGTATTATTTGAACAAGGGGGACTTACAAGCTTGGATGGTTTCAACTGCCGATCTCATCGTAAATAATTATAAAATATAATTATTATTATTATTATTATTATTATTATTATTATTATT
>NC_090729.1:129878878-129888878 GCF_036898095.1 Palaemon carinicauda
TCTAAATTGCAAATTTACTTTGGAGAGTAAAAAAAATCGGTCTGTTTCTCCTTCAATTGCACAAAAATACCATTTTGATAAATTCGTTTAAGATTTGCGGTGATTAATCTAACCGGATTTTTTTTTTAATTCTTCTATTCTACCTCTTTTTAGTATTGTTCTTCCTTCCTGGTCTTTAGTTGCTGACTCTCATCTTTATTTGTTGAAAAAAAAAAAAAACTTGAGGTCTATTAACTTCCTAATTCCTGATCTTTATATTAATCTCGGTTACCATCGTTCAGTTAGCTCATTATGCATGATGTATAGGATATTTCATTATTCTGACCATCGTTTACATTCAGATCTCCCCAGACTCAGCCATCCTGTATGTAACATTAGACATGCAGATAAATCTAAGTCTTTCATTCTCCATCATGAAGCTCAACTCTACATAGTATATTTAAAGAATTATTTCAGCTGTGAACAGATTGTAGAAATATCTTCTTAACCTGGTGGTTGAATCGGTAGAAATTCAGAAGTTCAACAATGTTGCCAATGTCTTCATGTTCAGCAGGTTGACATAAGTTCCTCTTCATAGTTTATGCATGCCAGGTGTATGTTAACGTTGTTACTGGTCTCAAGATATATCATATTTCTTATTCATTACTTTATATAATTTATTTATTTTATTATTTAAATTCCTTACAAGGCTATATTTCCTGTTGAATCCCTTGGGCTTATAGGATCGTGCTTTTCCAATTAGGGCTAATAATAATAATAATAATAATAATAATAATAATAATAATCATAATAATAATAATAATAATAATAATAATAATAATAATAATAATAATTACGGGTTATTGGTTTTCATTTGCAATTCGTCCTTTATCCCTGAACCTTTCCGTTATAGTTAGAATAAATTGTTCATTCTAGGCTCTCAAGCAATTCTTGATAACTCCAAGAGCTAATATTAGCCTTTCTTAAATTTGTTCAAGAGAACAATCTGTTTGCTTGTGCACTTTTCATATGAAAAACCACTCATAAAAGCAGAGTAAAAAATCTTACGGCTTCATCTCATTTTTTTATAAGTCAACAGTAGATTTTTTTCTACACAAGGCTTTCTCGCTTCTTTGAGCATATATGTTCCTCTCGTGAAAGAAACCCTTATAAATAAGAGCACTTCAGTTTTGATAAAGTTCAACAATGTATTCGTATAAATGCAGAGTTTTGCAGGAAATATAGAGAAGACAGACGCATTATTCTTTTGACAATTCATATTAATATTCAATGATTTTTTTTTTATTCGAGAATCATATTTTCTTTTAGCAAATTAAGCAAGTTCCAGTTCGGTTTAAATCAAAGTTTAAGATGTTTTTTTTTTTTCTAATCATAATTTTGATTTAAACCATCATAAGAATCTCTACGCAGAAGTTTATATCTGGACATAGGTCTATTACCTGATGTAAGACCTGATGTTTTCATTATTATTATTATTATTATTATTATTATTATTATCACTTATAGCAGGATCCTATAAGCGAAAGGGCTCTATCAGGGTAAATAACCTAGTGAGGAAAGGAAATAATGAAACAGAATACATATCAAGTAAGAAAACTTTAACCTAAGACAGTGGAAGACCGTAGTACAGATGTTATAGCACTACCCAAGACTAGAGAACAATGGTTTGATTTGGAGTGTCCAGCTCCTTGAAGAGGAGTCATATAGGCTCTTATACCCTTACCGAGTGGAAGTAGCCACTGAACTATTACCGTGCAATAGTTAACCGGCTTAAGTAAAGAAGAATTTTTCGGTTATCTTAGTGTTGTCAGGTGAATGAGGAAGAACGTTAATGTGTAAAGAGTAGGCCAGACTATTCGGTGTATGTGTAGGCAAAATAAAAAGATGTAATAACTCTCTAGCAGTATTATCTCAACGGGTGGCTGGTGACTTGACCATCCTACTACCCAGCAGACATACAAGACTTTCATAATTAAAAAACACCTGAATACTGAAATGAACCACTTAAGGATCAAGTAGCATTATTTATATATTTATATATATATATATATATATATATATATATATATATATATATATAAATATATATATAAATATATATATATATATATATATATATATATATTAAATATATATATAAATATATATATATATATATATATATATATATATATATATATATATATGTATATATAAATATATATATATATATATATATATATATATATATATATATATATATACTTATATATACATATATACATATATATATATATATACATATATATATACATATATATATACATGTATATGTATATATATATATATATATATATATATATATATATATATATATATATATATACATACATATAAAAGCCGCTGATGATCTTTCAAGTAATGGTAATTATGAAATCTGCATTTCCCAGCCAACTGTTAAGTACATACAAAAAAAAAAAATCTTTCATTAACAAATTTCGTAAGTCAAGGTTTTTTCTTTTCCTTCTTTTTTTTTGAGATACTAAGGATTACTACATAAAATTTAAGTTGTAAAAAAAGTCGACGTTTTCTATATTCCTATCATCAAAGTAACGTCAATTTACAGCAAGGTAAAATCATTAATGCTTAACCGAAGAAAGAAATTGCTAATTAATAAGAACATTTTCAAATCCCCTCCAACACTAAGGGATAATGAAACCCACATCAAAGTAGCCATGAACGAAATTACAGAATCTTAAAGAGGGGAAATATGATTGGTAACTAGAAAATTTTAATTGCCCATCCTGCAGACCTTTATCAAAAATTAATCTGATCTGTTAATGGTGGAAAATTGAGAAAGACGAAATTCTTTTCATTAGGAACAGCTTTAATGTTATTTCATACTGGATTTAACCTTAATTTATAGAGATATCTAAAGCAATGATAAAGATCTCAGGGGAAATTGAATTAATTTTTCAGTGAATTATTCCTTAAGGAAAGCCTTGTAAAATTTTAAACATATAATGGGGAATTTGAGATGAAATGAGTTACTTTAGAGCCGTGGAAATTCTCAAATCAACTACGAAATATGATCTTGGCAAAATTGTAACATACATCAAATTCAAGAGACTGAATATCTTAAAATAAGAGAGACAAATACTGAACATCACTTAAAAACAAAACACCAAAAAACTTGCTACACGTGCAGATGATGCTACTCTCTTTACAACGACTCTATTCCCTGACTTGGACCTAAACCTAACTAAATCTCCTGACGAATATTTAGCAATTGAACCCTTCTACCCACACTTCTCCCTTTCTTGATTGCAAGTTTTCCTCTTTGAATAAAGTTCGACCCATCTTTACTTCAATTTCACAAAATTCTATACATTAAGTAAGTTTTTCAAATTTATGGAGATCTGTTTATGAATAGGAAATGCTTTAATTCTTATTCAGTCATTTGTTTTTAATATTGATCTCGTGTTTGGTTATCAGCATTTCACAAGCGCCTTAAATAGTTGAACCAAAACTTAAGCGCTTGTCCACAATCTCCAAAACTTAATGATCTCATTGATATATTTTTAACAATTTTTTTCATAATTTTGAGCATATTTTAAATTTATATCTTACAAGGATACACCATTAACACACGGCACTAGATATACAGATAATTTCAACGATATTGTTTAATTTAGATATACAGTTAATTTCAATAATATTATTTTATATAGATATATAGCTAAGTTCAACAATATTGTTTAATCTAGATATACAGCTAATATCAACAATATTATTTAATATAGATATATAGTTAATTTCAATAATATTATTTAATATGGATATATAGCTAATTTCAACAATATTGTTTAATCTATACATACAGCTAATTTCAACAATATTATTTAATCCAGATATACGGTAGAGCTAATTTAAACAATATTCTTTAATCTAGATATACAGCTAATTTCAATGATATTGCTTAATAGAGATATACAGCTAATTTCAACAACGTTGTTTAATCTGAATATACAGCTAATTTCAACCATATTGTTTACTCAAGATATTACAGCTAATTTCAACAATATTAATTAATCATGATATACACATCATTTCAACAATATTGTTTAATACAGACAAAGCTAATTTCAACAATATCATTCAATCTTTCGTGAGGTTCAATCTGAACAGTATTCTTACTTTCATCTTGCCGGACCAAATTCTGGATTAATCTTCCTAACTTTATAATTGAAGCCGTAGAAATCCAGAATTTCAAACTTTGTGTAAAAGCTTTTCTTGAGAGCAGTTTGGCATGAAAGCCTCGCTTCATAATTCATGTTACTTTTTTCTTTAAAATTTATCTCTTAAATCATTTTACAAGATACTTCCACTGGAGAGTTGTGGGTTCCTTTGACTGGCCAAAGAGTACTAATTTACATTGTATCCTTCCCTCTGGTTACGGTTCATTTTCCCTTTATCTACACATGCACCGAATAGTCTGGCCTATTCTTTGCATATTCTCCTCTGTCCTCATACACCTGACAACACTGAGATTACCAAACAATTCTTCTTCTCTCATGGAGTTAACTACAGCACTGTAATTGTTCAGTGTCCACTTTCCTCTTGGTATGAGTAGAACAGACTCTTACCTACGGTATGCAGCTCTTTTAGGAAAAGGACACTCTAAAATCAAACCATTGTTCTCTAATCTTGGCTAGTGCCATAGGCTTTGTACCATGGTCTTCCACTGTCTTGAATTAGAATTCTCTTGCCTGAGGGTACACTCGGGCAAACTATTCTCTCTTTTTCTCTTCCTCTTGTTTCGTTAAAGTTTTTATACTTTATATGGGAAATTTTTATTTTAATGCTGTTGCTGTTCTTAATATATGTTATTTTTCCTCTTTTCCTTTCCTCATTGGGCTATCTTCCCTGTTGGAGCCCCTGGCGTTATAGCATCCTGCTTTTCCAACTAGGGTTGTAGCTTAGTAAGTAATGATTATAATAATAATAATAATAATAATAATAATAATAATAAAAATAATAAAAATAATAATAATAATAATAATAACAATACTAATAATTCTTTCATTGTTCATTCTTTTACATTCTTTTTTTCCTAATGGGCTCATCTCCCTACATGAATGCCTTAAGCTTTTGAGTACAATGTTCGATCTTAAGGAACAAGAATTCTACTTATTCTCAGTCCTTAGATAGTGACTAAATAAATTTTCTTTTTTTGGGGGGGGATATGGAGCGATAAATACAAATACAAATATAAATACAAAAAACATACTGGCTAAAACCACAGCGAAGAAATTGATAATAAAAGCAAAATGTGATAGTGAGAAATCTGTCCAATGACACTCTCTCTCTCTCTCTCTCTCTCTCTCTCTCTCTCTCTCTCTCTCTCTCTCTCTCTCTCTCTCTCTCTCTCTCTCTCTCCATATTTATATATATATATATATATATATATATATATATATATATATATATATATATATATATATATATATATTCAGTATATACTGTATATATATATGTGTGTGTGTGTGTGTGTGTGTGTGTGTGTGTGTGTGTGTGTGTACAGTATAAAGATCTCTGGGGTGAAAATGGAAACTGACTTCACATGTTTTCCCTTTTTTATCCCGACACAATCCATTCTCAAATCAAATATTCTTTGTGCGAAATATTTCTAGTTTTGCCCAACTTCACTTGGATGTGACCGAAGGCATTTGTCTTTTGAATTCAGAAAAAGGGAAAATATGCGAGAGATTTTCTCATTTTGAAAGTGACCGATTCGTTCTAAGTTTTAAAACAAGAACAGGTGATGACAGATAATTTCATCAAAAAAATAAACGTCAATTCATCTAGGTGAGACACTTAAGTGCGATTCGCCTTTGTATTTGAACATCGAAAAGAACAAGAACAGTTATTTGTCAGAGATAAACTGAACACTACACTCGCTTCAACTTTAATGGACAATTCAGTAATAAATGGAAAGGGGTGAATATATATTATAGCGAGACAAATAATAGTAACTACCATCAGGTTTCTGATCTTCGCCAAAGGCTAACGGGGTCGTCCATGGCCTAAAATCTATCTGTGGTGGAAATTTCGTCTAAATTCGACAATTTCGTTTTGACGTTATCTTTAAAATGCAAATTTGGATCTACAATCCAGATCCGGACCATCTCCAAATTTTAATGGGGTCATCCATGAAATAACATCTATTTCTGGCGAAAATTTTGTCAAAATCCGTCCATTTGTTTTGACGTACCCTTTAAAATTGTGAAAAATGCTAATCCAGATCTAGAATCCGGATCCGGATCCGAATCATCTCCAAAATTTATGAGGTCGTCCACGAACGAAGATTTATGTGGTGAAAATTTTGTCAAAATCCGTCGAGTAGTTTTGATGTAATCCTATCCACATGCACACAGACAAATAAAACTGTGAAAAAAGGCAAATCCAGATCTAGAATCTGGATCCTCATTCGAATCATCTCCAAAATCTAATGGGGTCGTCCATGATCTGAGATCTATTTGTGGTAAACAAAAATCGTCAAAATCCGTTGAACAGCTTTGACGTAATCCTATCCACAGCCACACAGACAAATAAATAAATATAACGACTCAAAATCATAACCTCCTTAGCGGAGGTAATAATACTAATATCTATGGCCCTAGAAAAAGCAATGCCATCTTTTTCCCCATCGATATCCCTCCATTAAAGGGTCGGTTGCCTGATGCGCCCTCTCCAATGCCTTCGAATAAAGGCATCCTCTTCCACCTAACCTCTTCTCTCCACATCATCTTTCACCTTATCTCGCCAACTAATTCTCTGCCTCCCTCTTGATCTTCTCTCACTAACAGGTTCCTCCCAAGCCCTCTTCACTCCCTCCTCACCATCCATCCTTAGCATGTGCCCATACCATCCCAATCGTGATACTCTTATCATCTCAGTAAACTTTACTAGACCTGCCATTCCTCTTCTTCTTCTTCTTCTTCTTCTTCTTCTTCTTATTATTATTATTATTATTATTCTTATTATTATTATTATCTTTATAATTATTATTATTACTAGCCAAGCTACAACCATAGTTGGAAAAGCAAAATGCTATTAGCCCAAGGGCCCCAATAGGGAAAAATAGCCCAGTGAGGAAAGGAGATAAGGAAATATATAAATCTTTCAAACAGTGATATTACCATAGTCACACTTAGCATTCTCCTCTCTCTTCTCTCAAGCTTTGCTCATCTTTTCGTCTTAAATCCCAAGTTTCTAGAAAAAGCAATGTTATTAACAGCGTAATTAAACAGTAAAATAATAAAAATCCTATAAGTAATAGTAACAAAGAAATGTACCTATACTTAAAGCATTCAATGTACTGTGAACATTTCTTCAAATGTGATACTGAACCCAATAAAGTGAATTATTGATATCGTAAAAACTAACCTACTTTTCCCCTATATTTCACCATCGTTTCATCTGCCAATTCTTGAAAGAAATTATATCAAATTCCACAAATAGTTCGTCACAGATTTACTTGAAATCCAGTCATATTTTCGGTTTTACTGGAAATAATTTCTTGTATTGAAATATACTTTGAATCAGTTATGTGAATATTTTCGTTATGCTTTCCGTAACTTCGGACCCAAGATCTTTAAATAAAATGAAAAAATAAAAAACTATATAAAGTGTAATAATCACGTGACTATTTACCCTAAAGGCAAACACATGCAAGAGAAAGAAAATCGTACGAAACAAGGATATAAAACTCCGATTTATTTCAGGATTTCTATCTCTTAAACACCATAACATTTCTACGAAGCGAAAAAGGACAAAGGTGTCTTCAACAATGGAATATGAAGAAGCCATTCTTCTTCTACAATAAAGGAGGTGTAAAGAGTGTTTTTGTTACATTCAACTAGCAGGGCGCCTTTGTTACAACAAGAAAAGAAAACGTATCTCGAGTCTCCTTCGTTGAAAAGAAATAATTAGCGATATTAAACATTACATTTCCCTCTTAGAATAAAAGAGGAAAAAAGATTTGGGATAAAACAGGCTTTTAGTTTTTCCTATGTAACAATTACTTTCTTTATGTCTCATCAGATCTCGGATTTAAAATTACATATACTAATTTATCAGTAATTTTTGTTATTTGCATAAATTACTTTCAACTACCCCTTTGCTTAACTCAATAAAAGACGTTATTTGTGTTGAATAAAAAGTTATCTAAATGTAATAGGGGCACCTTGACTATCTATTCATTAAACTCACTAAAAGTTGTATCCACTGATAAGGGATATCTAGAAAAATGCAGTCACAGTGCTAGTGACTAATTTTTCCTCTTGAAAGGTTTTGTTAAAGATATATTCAAAGTGCGATAAACTAAACTAAACGCAACTAAGGCCTCTTCATACAGATGATACATCGGCTGTATTTTCATTCCACTAGGCCAGACACTACCGAATTTTGAATACTATGGCCCTGTTATTATTATTATTAATATTATCATTAATATTATTATCAATATTATTATTATTATTATTATTATTATCATTATTATTATTACTATTATCATTATTATTACTATTATCACTATTACTATTACTATTACTACTACTTACTAGACTAGAACCCTAATTCAAAATGTCGGATGCTATAAGCCCGAGGGCTCCAACAGGAAAAACAGCCCAGTGACGAAAGAAAATTAGTAAACTAAAAGAGAAATAATCAACAACTAAAATAAATACTTTAAGAACAGTACCAACATTAAAATAGATCTTTCATATATACATTATAAAAACTTTAAAATAGCAAGAGAAAGAGAAACAAGATAGAATAGTGTGCCCGAGTGTACCCTCATGCAAGAGAGCTACCAAGAGACAGTGAAAACAATGATACAGAGGTTATGGCATTATCCAAGACCAGAGAACAATGGTTTGATTTTGGAGTGTCCTCCTAGAAGAGCTGCTTGCCACAGCTAAAGTCTCTTCTAACTTTACCAAGAGGAAAGTAGCCATTGAACAATTACAGTGCATTAGTTAACCCTTTGAGCGAGGAAAAATTCTATTATCCCCCCCTTATCCAACCAGCTTAAATTCTTTGTTTCCTTCCTTCATAATATGTAAATTATTCACCAACTTAAAGGTATTTATTATTCAACTATGTAATGACACAAATCTTTAGCCAGGCTGACACTTGCACGAATTTGTGGCACGCATTGTCACGACTCGAGTCATGAACTGGAGTGAAGTGTTCGTATACCCGTCGTGACATCGTGGCATGTCGTGACGAGAATTTTGAAATGTTCAAAATTTTGGTCACGACAAAATTTCGTGATTGGGTCGTGAACTATGCGCAAACTGTTCATGAACTCGTCGGGACGATGCGGGAAGTGCGCAAACTATGTGTGAACTCGTCGTGAACTCGTCGTGCCAGTTCGTGTCAATGTGGACAGATTCTGAGGTAATTTGTTTTTTTTTTTATCTTCCAGTTCGTACCACAAAATGTCACGACTTGCCACGACAAATTCGTGGCATAAAGTCGTGCAAGTGTCAGGGTACCTTTTAACTAACATAATTTTTACACCATAAATCCACAACTCAACATTTCTCATCTTTTCAGTCATTTTTGTTTTATAAACTGATCATCTCCAAAGCTTCCATGTCGGTTCTCTACTTTTTCTCGTTTATTTTCAACACATCACGTTCCTAACTCAGTGTCGTCATAACGATTTCAGTTATTCTAAAGACACCCTTCTTCTCTTCAACCTAAGTCCGTGTTCCAATTTACTGACCTGACCTTATATAATTCATCATAATCTTTTTCCATTAAAATAAAATCAAAATTTCAAGCACTTGTACAAGCCTTTGCAGTCTCTCTTCACTTTCAAGAGTGAAATACTACTCAGAAATCAATTCAAGAAACATTTTTACATCGATAGTAAAACGTTAATTTTGACCTCACTACGTCCTCGCCTGTAATTCCATCCCCACGAAAAAAAATTAATGAACACATACGC
>NC_090729.1:129893878-129901378 GCF_036898095.1 Palaemon carinicauda
CAATGTTAATTCAAGTGTAGTGTGTTAATGTAAGTACTTTTTAACGTAAATTTTTGTAACTGGCCCTGTGAGATTTAGGTTAAACAGTGAAGAGCATTAAAATTTTTGCTTAACCGTTCTGCAACCTTGTGTGAACCAAAAGACATAAATGTCACAGTTACATGTATGTAAATTTTATTATTATATGTTCAATAGAGAGTAAAAATGTTAACTTTTTTCAATAATTGTCAAAATTAAATATCTTCATAAAATTAATTTCAGGTGAAACACGTGATTGCATATTTTTTCAAAGTGTCTTTCTTTAGTCTTAGGCTAAGGTTTAATTCAGATTTAATATTTCGTGTGATTTACTCTTGGTGTTGATTCTTGTGAATTGCTGTTATCTTTTTATAGAATATATCTATTTTTCTGTTTTGCTCATATTCGCTGACTAAGAATTTTTCAAGTGCAACAGATTTATATAATAGTAAGGTGAATTTGGAGGTCGGGAATATATATATATATATATATACATATATATATACATATATATATATATATATATATATATATATATATATATATATATATATATATATATATATATATATATATATATAAATATATAAATATATATTTATATATATATATATACATACATATATAACGGATTTTGAGCGAAGCGAAAAATCTATTTTTGGGTGAGATGGCCATGTCGTCCTGATGGAAGTTCCTATAGGGTAGCTTTCTAGGGTATATTACAACTACGGCGATATTCCCAGAGAATTTACCTTAAGGTACCAGAATTCTAACTCCTGGAGCGAGTATCCCTCGTGAAAGGGATATCGCGACATATCAGAGGACGTATTCTAGACACGTCACATGGCAATCTACGACCTGAACAGAGATTTCGTCTCGTAGGAGGGAGATTGACGAGATACGAATTCGGGAAAGAAAAAGGGGAGCCGCTCCCAAGGCTTCCCTATCCCCCGATTCGAATGCGTGCCTGGCGCCAATCCTGGCGCCATCTGTATTCCTTGTAGCGTACACGAGGTGCTACAGATACTGTATGTAGGGAGGGGTCCTACAGCCCTTTCTTAGAAAGGCAAGGGCGGGTCCATCAGGACGACATGGCCATCTCACCCAAAAATAGATTTTTCGCTTCGCTCAAAATCCGTTTTCTGGGCTCAAGCCATGTCGTCCTGATGGAAGTGTACCAGAGCATTACTGTATCTGTGGATTCTCAGAACGTGCCGTACTCCCGGAGGTAATTTTTTTTCCCCGGTCGACTAGACCTAGAGACCTAAGATGTTACCGTTATACATCTTTTCAACTAACTATAAACTATGTTAGAGCTTCCTGCCCCCTACAGGGAAGAGTCCTACTAGACTCTGGAAAAGTCTCGAAGAGTACATATATCTATGTATGAATACCAGGCAAGCTAATATAGTGGTTTCGCCCTATATTAAGTAAAGCATAGTTTGTAAAGGACCACTGCGTCAATATGAAATATCGACCAGTTTTCCGCACAATACTTGTATTGGACTAAGGTTTTATATCCGCATAGGAGGAAAACCAATGCAACATAGCTTTCATAAAGGAACAATTCTATTAGAATTATCCCAGATAAGGTACATAGAATGAATGCTCAATTATACCAATAAATTGACACAGGTGAAGGAGACGCAAGGTTCTCAAGAACCAGATTATTGACAGGCAATAAATAGACAGGTTAACCACAATTATATATATATATATATATATATATATATATATATATATATATATAAGAAGAGGATAACCCAAAACCTTAAGCATAAGTATGATAGTAAACAGAGCTTGTTTGTCTGAAAGAAAAAACATTAGATGCCACTTTTAAGATACCGAGGTATCAAAGTCATTAAAGCCTGTATTACAAATCAATGACATTAGCGTTAGAAACGCTCGGCACACATGTCTACACTTATGCTAGGTCCACCTTCGGAAATGGAACAGTCTGGATGGGCAACACAGTGCCCTCACTTAGTTTGTAGTACAGTATGTAACTACACACTCACCCTGGAATTAATCGTCCCAATTAAGACCACTGTTCCTCGCAGAGTTAAACAGTAGGGTTAACACTGCGACCCACTGCTACCACAGATCTCTTTTAGTTCCTCTACTTGCTTCGCATAGTGGCGAAAGAACACTCTGGAAGACTTCCAGCCAGTGTATGAACGGAGATGTTCAAAATCCATACAATTAAAGAAATTTAAGAATGAGGCAACTTTCCTCGGATCGTGACCTGCGGGTGTATTGTCAGGATCCGCTCTGCGAATAAAATATGTGATTTTCGCTCTGAGTTGATTCAGAGATAAATTTGAGCCTGATGTTTCTCCCCTGAATAGTTGACCACCCTTGAAGTCTGAAGTTCTATGAAGATAGACCTTTAGGCATTCTACTGGACATAGAGATGCATCTTCTTTCAGAGGGCAGATTCTCCAGGGACCCCACCTGTTGGTGGGTAACTCATTCTTGGCGAGAAACGTAGGATCCGGAAACAGGTTCAGTTCTTCCCCATCCAGGAACTGAACACGACCTGCCTCTCTCGAGAGGCTACAATCTCACTAACCCTGGCCCCGGATGCGAGTGCAAAATAGGAAAATAACTTTTGTGTCAAATCCTTTAACGCACACTCTTCATTGCTCAACAGAGAAGCGAAATGAAGAACTTGTCTAAAGACCATGAAATGGGCTTTGGAGGAGCTGAAGGTCTGAGCCTAGCACAGGCTTTCGGGACTTTATTAAAGATCTCGTTACCTAGGTCGACCTGGAAGGCATATAGAATGGGTCTTGTCAAAGCAGACTTACACGCTGAAATCGTGTTCGCTGTCAACCCTTGACCATGGAGGTGGGAAAAAAGGATAAGCAGAAGTCTGTCAAGATCTCCTGCGGAATCTTCGCCTTGACAAAAGGCCACCCATTTTCTCCAAGATGACTCATATTGCCTTCTAGTAGATTTGCATTTATATTCCTCAAGGAAGTCTATACTGGCTTTCGAAATCCCGAAACGCTTTCTCACCGCTAGGGAGAGAAAATCATGAACTGCAGGGTCCGGGTTTTCTGTAATGAAGCGCAGACAGTTGACTTCTGGACTCGCTGGGTCAGAACTGGATCTGGTAGTGGTACAAACTTCAGCTACGGTTCCAATGCCAGGAGGAACCACACGCTGTTCGGCCACTTGTGGGCCACTATTGCCACTACCCTTTGAAGGATCTCAGTTTGTTGAGGACCCTCAACAGAAGGTTGTGAGGAGGGAACAGATAAATCTTGGACCATCTGTTCCAGTCGAGGGACATCGCGTCCACTGCTTCCGCTAAGGGGTCCTCGTACGGGGCACGTACAGGGGCAACTTCTTGTTGTCTTTCGTCGCAAAGAGGTCTATCTGCAGTTCTGGGACTGATTCAGAATGAAGGAGAATGATCCTGCGTCTAAGGACCATTCCGACTCTATCGGTGTGAACCTGGATAGAGCGTCCGCTGTCACATTGCGGACTCCTTGAAGGTGAACTGCCGACAGGTACCACTTCTTCTTTTCCGCCAATCGGAAGACGGCCAACATCACCTGGTTGAGAGGTGGTGACCTCGATCCTTGTCGATTCAAGTATCTTACAACTACCTCGCTGTCTATTACCACTTTATGTGGAACGAATGACGCGGGGAGACTTTCTTTAAGGTAAGGAGCACTGCCCTAGCTTCTAGAAAGTTTTATGAGAAAGGTCTTGAATAGCCTGGACCAAGTCCCCTGGACTTTTTTCCGATGAGAGTGACCTCCCCATCCCTCCTTTGAGGCGTCTGATTGAATCGTCACCGACGGGGAAGGTGGCTGAAGAAGAACATGACTTCTTTAGATGTCTGGCTTGGGACCAAGGCCTGAGAAGAGTACTTAGCCGAAGCGGCTGGTCTTCTCAGATCTCTTCACGCGTTTGATGCATAACTTCTCCAAACTCCGATTGCATCCTTTAGCTGTGCTCTTAGCACTGGGTCTGTCATCGAAGCAAACTGGAGAGAGCGCAGTACTCTCTCCTGCTCGTGTCTTGATATCCTTTCGGAATCTTGAAGTCTCTTGACAGAACCCGCTATCTCCTTCCTTTTCTTCGCCGGGGTGGAGAAACGGTGTGACAAAAGGTCCCAGTGGATCTTAGCCACTGGAACTTTTGAGATGGAGAAAGTCGAGACTTTTTCTGTTGATCTTGAAGCCTAGGTACTCTAGGAACTGGATCACTTGACTGGAAGCTTGCAAGCATTCTGTCTCGGATGCTGCCCACACCAACCAGTCGTCCAGGTAGGCTACTACCTGAATTCCCTTTAGGCGAAATTGTTTGAGAGCTACGCTCGCAAGCTTCGTAAAAATCCTTGGGGCTATGTTTAGCCCGAATGGCATGGCTCCGAAGCCGTATAGTCTTCGTTGTAGCCTGAACCCTAGGTAGGGGGAGAGTCGATGGCTAATTGGAATGTGCCAGTAGGCGTCTGACAAGTCTATAGAGACGGAATATGCCCTCTTGGGCAGTAAGGTCCTTATGTGTTGCAGTGTTAGCATTTTGAATTTGCAATTCACTATGAACTTGTTAAGTGGCGACAAGTCCAGAATGACTCTGAGCTTTTCCGAGTCTTTCTTGGGAACACAAAACAGCCTCCCTTAGAAATTGATGGGCTTCACCCTTTTTCTCCAACCGTTCTTGAACGTACTCCTCCATAACGGGGGTGGAGTGTTGGAAAAACCGAAGGTACGGGGGTGGAGTGCTGTACCAGCTCCCGCCCAGTCCATTCTTGAGTAGGCTGTGGGCCCAGGGATCGAAGGTCCACCGATCCCGAAATTTCAGAAGTCTCCCTCCTACCGGTATCACCTCACTTGGACTGCCGTCCTGAGGTCTTGCCTTCCTGACCACGACCACCCCTGAATCCCCTTCCCCTTGAGGGGCGTCTAGACGAGCCTCTGGCTGCTCCTCTAGGCTTAGCTCGAAAGGAAGTAGACTGCCCTTCGAACGCTGGGGTGAATGCCGTGGACTGTGTCGACACGGCCTGGGGTACCCACTGAAAGGTGGTCGGGGTTTGTGCCACGATCTGGGGCACTGGGGGCAATGGCAATTGCAGTTGCTGTTGCTGTCTAAGAGACTTGGCTGGCCGAGACGGTAGCCTAGTCCTCATAGTCTTCCTCTTTGGTTGAGGACCCTCATCCGGGGAAGACTTTCTTTTGATAGCCAGGCCCCACTTCTGGAGAAGGTTTCTATTCTCCAAGGCGGCTTTATCAAAAACTTCTTTGACCAAGTCGGTAGGGAAAAAAGGGTCTTTTCCCCAAATGTTGGAGGAGATTAGTTTCTTTAGCTCGTGCCTCACCGTAGCCGAGGTAAACACGAACTCCCTACAAGCTCTCCTTGCCTTGACGAAGCCATAAAGGTCCTTCGTCACTGTGGCCAGATGAGGCTTGGCCACTACCATGAACATTTCATGGACCTTGGGGTCACTTGCCATCGTCTCGAGAGTAGTCTGAAGAGACATTGAGGCAGTCAGTCTTTCTTTTGTATCGAACTCACTTTGCAAAAGAAAGTCAGACAGCTTAGGGAGGTCCTTGCCGAACTGACGTCCGGGAATATCAGCCTCCAACTTTCCCACTGAGAACGTAAGATGGACGTCCTTCCAGTCTTTGTGGTCCATAGGCAGGGCCAGCGACAAGGGTTTACACTCCTCTAGGGAGGGGCAAGACTTGCCGGCCTCGATTGCTTTTAGTACAGCCAGAAACCCTTTCTGTAAAAAGGGGGAAGGCTCTAGTAGGCGAGGACACAAAGGAAGGGAGCTTCCTATTCAATGCAGCTACCTTTGAGTTAGAGAAGCCCCTCTCTTTCATCGAGGATGAAAGTAGAGCTTGAGCCTTAGCATGGTCCATCACTATGACCTCCATCGGCTCTGTCTCCTCCTTTGAAGCTGGTTCCTTCCTCAGCCGGACATAACAGTCCGGATATGATGCCTTGCTGGGCCAGAATTCCACCCTCCAGGGGAACTGAGCCCAGCTTATCCGTGATGACGATCTTTCCAGTCGTCATCGGCATGTGCTCAGCATACCTCCATGGGTTAGCATCTGAGCACAAGGGAAGGTCTTTCACATTGAGCTTTTTCTGGGGCCCATGTGATTCTGCAAGGCACTGCATTCGCAGTTCCATTGCAGCCGCCTTCTCCTGATTCTCCTTCTGCATTTGTTGGATCATTCCAACAATAGAAGAGAGGGCCTGTCCCAGCTCTACTGGGAGACCGGCCGATGTAGAGGGGCTTGAACTTCATCCTGGGCTTCTGCCAGGAGATCTTCCTCCTGACACCCGTCCACATCAGATATCCTGTCATTTAGCTGGATGTCTTGCATCGCGACCGCGACTTCAGCATCCACCTGGATCTGAACTTAGGGGATCTCCTCTTGAGGCTGGGGAATCACTGCATCAGCTGATGCCTTAGGGAAAAAATACGCCCTCATCTTCTCACTTGGAAGATAAGGGCCAGAAGTGTTCTTTTGGAAGCCCCTTACCCAGGTACGAAGCTTCTTCCTAGCTATTTAAATGTCTCATTAATCAGGTTAGTGCACACAGTACATACCTGAGGGTCCCAATACCGGAGATCATCCTTGGAGACAGCGTATGCTGCGTGTCTCCTACAAAACTCATGTCCGCAGAGGTTCTTGCTGCTGACATTGCAGAAAGCACTTCCCCACTTCGGAGTGTCCTTCTGTAAAGAGAAGAAATTTCCATGAGTATCAAGTGAACTATGTATCACTGGATATGCATAGTATAGCATAACAATTCAGAAAGGAAAGACACACACTTGTGTTTCCCTCACAACCCATTGTTGCAGCCTTCCAGATAATAAAATCAAAATGGTTTATCTCTACTAGAGTAACCAATGCAAGGTTTCCAGAGGAAACAGGTGGAGCTCACACCTAGGCAATGATTTTAAAATCCTGGATAATAGACAGGGAAGAACTCTGCTTCCTATCTGAGGGCAACAGCAAAGGGCTGTGCAAGAAAGCACAATAGTGTTAGAAGATACAGTGCTGTACCTAAACCTTTACTATAGTTTTCTTCTTACTGTATATGCTATACAGAAGAATACTAGTACAGTATAGGAGGATGTGTGCCGGCCTGCCTTTGCCGGCCGGCACACACCACAACTAGCTTTAAAGTATACTACTTAACAGCTATAGGGCGGCAGCACTCTGGTTCAAATGCCTGTGCCGGTCGGCAGCAGCTGCCGGCCGGCAACAGCCAGTGTTGGCCGGCAATGACTGCCGGCCAGCAACTACACAAGGTAGTACCCCGCAGCCGGCCACACTCTTGGTGACCGGCAGACAAGGACTGACATAAGCCGGCCGGCAAAGGTACAAGACCGATGCCAGCCGGCAGCAAAAGAACCAGAAGACTACACCTGCCCGGCTGCCGGCCTCATAGGCCGGCAGCCGGGACAGGTACAGCACTAGAAGAAAATAGAATGGATGCCGGGAT
>NC_090729.1:129906378-129908878 GCF_036898095.1 Palaemon carinicauda
CTCAAGTCACTTACTGAAGAACAAGAGTCGACTATCTTAAAATGTTCACTACGAAAAACGAACTTGCACATTTTCAATTCTTTACTTATTTTCTGTAATTTCCAATTTGAAATTGTATCGTTTCTTTTAACTTTACTTTAGGTAGCACTGATGATGACATTCGAAATGTCGAAACAATTGCAATCAATATGTACATGGCGACATTAGTGTTTCTGTTTTTCTTGACATCTAATTATAGAGATACGACCAGATATAAGCCATCTTCACTTATACCAAACTCTCAAAGATCACCAAAATATATCAATCAAGCAATCAAAGGCTTTCGAATCTGGTGCCATTTTCGCCATTATAATGTAATATGTAATAAACTAAAAAAAAAAAAAAAAAAAAAAAAAAAAAAAAAAAAAAAATTCAAATACATAAAAAATAAATCACCAATGTTCACAAAAAGTATATAAATTATTGTTTTTGAGTAACTAAAAATAAAAATCAAGATGTGTAATTTTGCAAATTGTTAAATTAGATGAGTTATGTTTATAAAAAAATGCTATCAAATGTAATCAGACTGTAAATATTGTGATTGTAAAAAATTGTAATTTACCTTTAAAAAAAAAAAAGATAAAAAAAAATTCCTTTTCTCAATTTCAAGTTATCGGAATCCCCCTTCTATTGCAAACATAAGTTTTCTTTTGATATCTTAATATTAGAAAGACAAACGTTACGTTCTGAGTCATATTTCAGGGCTAATCGATCCAATGAATTATTCAGACCAACTTTTTCAGCTCCGCTTTCATTTCTGAAAATGAACGAGCCCTTTATTTGCTTTTAATTACTGCTCTATTCCTTACTGATGTTAAAGTTCATACGCTCAATGACGTGTTCGCCAGTGCCGTATATAGAAAGAGGAAATCGAAAGGATTCGAGGACCTATAGATTGTTTTGTGATTTCTTATGTTTAGATGTACTTACTTACTTTACTTTACTTTGATGGCTGCTTTTCTCGTCCCATGCAGCAGGGGAACCCCACTCTCTACAGGACCTCCACTGTCGTTTTATCTTATTCGTTCAGAGTATTTAACGTTTCATGTCTCATATTCTTCGTTTATTGTTAAATCGTCATTGTCAAAGGACTCATGAAATAAGAAAGTCTTCAGTTTCCTCTTGAAAGCCTTATTGTCTCCGATCATTCGAATGTTTCCTGGGAGCTTATAATATAGTCTCGGGCCGCATATTTAAAGGCTCTGGAGCCTATAGTAGACATATATCTCGGTTCCAATAGTTTGACGCCATCTGTAACTATTCTGGTGTCGACACGATTTGTTGGCTGTGCAATATGTAGTAATTCTCTAAAGTATTTTGGACGAACGGTTCTGATAACTTGGTGGGTTATTGTACATATTTAAAGTTCAATTCTCGCTTTAATCGGCAGCCGAAAAAAAACGGTACAGCACAGGGTTGCCAGGTTGGCCTTTTTTCAGGCCAAAAAACTCAAATTTGGCCTTTTTTAAAATGGTTGGCCTTTAGTAACATCATAAAAAAGTGGGCCTTACATACTGTATTTTTTGGCCTTTTTTCTAATAATGGGTTGGCCTTTCAAAGCTGAGGTTGATTAGAAGTTGGCCTTTTCTCGTTTAGAAAACCTGGCAACCCTGGTACAGCATATATAAAATTTGTTATCTAAATTAGGAGAGGAAAGTTAGAAAAAGGAAATACAGCAAGACACATTGCCTTATACATTTCTTGGCATCCTTGCTTTTCCCTGTTTTTCACATCTAATGTACTAGAAAGGGTACATAGTACATCTATAGGCTACAATTATACTAGTGTACGCATTTACAAATTCCATTACATTTTCCCTTTCCAAGACCTGGTTTTACATACTTCGTTCCTAACAATTATCAGTCATTTTTCTTTACCAGTGTATAGATCAAATTATTTTCTATAAAGAAAAAAAATTACAAACTCAAAGCAGGCGTATAGGCCTACAAAAAAAACTTTATAACGAAATATTCAACAAAAATATTTTATGCCTAAATAATAATTATATCTCAAGATTCTATCAGGTGGGAGTACTTCATTTAGATCGATAGACATATAAATAGGTAGATAGATATAAAGATGTATATAATTAATCAAAGATTATATCTCTAGATTCTACCAGGTGGGAGCACTGCATTTAAATAGATAGACATATAGATAGGTAAATAGGTAAATACATGTATATAATTATTCAGACCGACTTCAATATGTAGAAAATTTCAAGGCCTATCGAATTTGAAAAAAAAAAAAATTTAAAGGGGGAAAGGAGCTAAAAGTAAAACAAAATGGGAATCCTTTAACATGGTCTTAGCAAAGATTTTGGTGGATGGCTATAAGTGTATTTGAAGATATATACTAAAATTATTTTTTTTTCTTTTTTATCCGCCATTTAGAATGTTTGAAGTTGGTTGTTCCTTTCATGTTTACCAATGAACCCCACCCCTTCTCAATTTCTCTCTCT
>NC_090729.1:129911378-129913878 GCF_036898095.1 Palaemon carinicauda
CTATAAGCCCAAGGGCTCCAATAGGGAAAAATAACCCAGTGAGGAGAGGAAATAAGGAAATAAATAAATGATGAGAACTAATTAACAATAAATCATTCTAAAACAGTAACAACGTCAAAACAGATATGTCCTATATAAAATATTAACAACGTCAAAAACAGATATGTCATATATAAACTATAAAAAGACTCATGTCAGCCTGGTCAACATAAAAACATTTGCTCCAACTTTGAACTTTTGAAGTTCTACTGATTCAACTACCCGATTAGGAAGATTATTCCACAACTTGGTAACAGCTGGAATAAAACTTCTAGAATACTGTGTAGTATTGAGCTTCATGATGGAGAAGGCCTGGCTATTAGAATTAACTGCCTGCCTAGTATTACGAACAGGATAGAATTGTCCTGATGTAAGGATAACGGTGGGAAAGATTCTTTTATAAAACTAAAAACAAAACATATATGGGGAACATTAAAAAAAAACTTAAGGAGAATGACATAAAAACTCACATACACATATGTAAGTAGACCTGGAGAGATACACTGTTCTGGGATAGAGTTCTCTTGCTTGAGGGTACACTACGGCAACTTATTTCTCTTCCTCTTATTTAGTTAAAATTTTTATAGTTTATATAGGAAATATTCATTTTAATGTTGTTACTGTCCTTAAATTATTTAATTTTAATTGTTAATTAGTTCTCTTATTTCCTTTCCTCACTGGGCTGTTTTCCCTTTTGGAGCCCTGGTCTTATAGCATCCTGCACCCTGCTTTTCCAACTAGGGTTGTAGCTTGGCAAGTAATAATAATAATAATAATAATAATAATAATAATAAAAATACTACTACTACTACTACTAATAATAATAATAATACAACAGCTCATCCATTGAAGGTATTAGCAAGTGGCCTCAGGCTGAGTTCTGCAGTGCTCATTTCACATTTGTTAATTTCGTGAATCCCTTCCAACAAATCCCTAACGAGAACACCCAGCTAAATTGGGCATTACCCTATTCTGTAATCTTGAAGGGTATGAAGATAACAATTTTTATATATATATATATATATATATATATATATATATATATATATATATATATATATATATATACTCAAAGAAACACACACACACACACACATATATACATAATATATATATATATATATATATATATATATATATATATATATATATATATATACTCAAAGAAACATACACACATATATACATATATAGTTATAATATATATATATATATATATATATATATATATATATATATATATAGATAGATAGATAGATAGATGGATAGATACATAGATAGATATTGACAATAGGCCTTTCCTTTTTTAATTTACACCATGTCCTTAGGGATGGGATTTGTTAGACCCACACTTTCTCGTGCCTTTTACATATGGTACGTATTTACAGTACCAGAAAAGCGTGACCTTGTACTGAACCATAAGGCCACCTCGACCACCAACCAACCACTCACTAACAAGTCAGTGTTTCATTGGATTACATCACATCAGACCTGGAATTGAAATCAACACACCAAACCGAGTCTCCAGCGAAACATACTAAGACCTCAGCAACTCACTCTCTATTTATGTATCTCTTGGGTGGAGAAGGAGTATTTATGGTCGGGTGTCCATAAATAACCTTTGAATCTATAAATAAACCCATAATAAATAATAAATTATAGGTTTTGCCACGGGTGCTATTACCGTATCTGTAGCTTCAACTACATTGATTTCTGTTCCTTCTGTCTTCTATTCTATGTTTAGTCTTTATTACGGAGAAGCCAACTTGATACTATATTTGCCATAGGTAGGCCTATATGACCTATCCAAGTATCAGCTAGGCGCATGAATCATAACATGCGGAATTCAATAATACATTGAAAAGGGGATTAACTATATTTGAAAATTATGACCTTAGAGAGGTCAAAAGCCTTTGACGGATTTAAAACTATTCATTTTATACAAAGAGATTTTCTAAAATCATCTTTTCATAAGGATGGTAAAAGTTTTAATTCTGCGAATTTTCTATCATTGCATGATTTTGTAACAATATTTGGACGGCAAGGCTGTCAAATATCATTGTTGTTGATTATTAATCTTCCTAAATGTATAAATATGTATTTAAAAGATTATTATAATGATTCACTTACTGAATATGACCATAAGTTTATAATGGAATTTGTATAAAAACTAAAATTACTCTCATTTTTTATGTAAAATTTACACTGATTAGAATCATTCCATATTTTCAGTAGGGTTTCATTTTGCATTTCATGTGAATCGTTCCAAATCGAATAATTCACACTAATTATTTTTCTTCCGTGAATCATTGGAAGATTTATTATTCCCAATTTTAATCCCAGATCATAAATGGGGTGAAAATCTCTTTTGAGCAGGATTTGATAGACCACATTCAAAGTTATTTTACCGTTTTTGATTTATCTATTATCTTTTACATATATTCAATATTTTTCACTTGAT
>NC_090729.1:129918878-129921378 GCF_036898095.1 Palaemon carinicauda
ATGGATGAATGTATATATATATATATATATATATATATATATATATATATATATATATGCTATTCGTACTCCAACAGTTTAGTTCACCAAACGTTCATCTGGGTTTCACAAGGCACTAGAAGAGTTGGAAGACCCCGGCCTACATGGCTGAGGACTATGAAGCGTGAAGTAGATGATGATGAATGGAGAAGTATTGAATTCAAAACTCAAGATAAGAGACGACTAACGAAATCTAACCGAGGCCTTTAGCGTCAATAGATATATGATGATGATGATGATGATGATATATATATATATATATATATATATATATATATATATATATATATATATATATATATATATATATATAATATGATAATTCAGTGTTATTAAAGAAGCATAAAAAATATGAGAAGGTTTGTTCCTAAATGGATAAAGGAATAGATGGTGAACGTTATATGAATTTACAGATCCATAAACAATATGGAAATCAAATATATCATAAACTCTTTTAAGACATCAACAATAGAAAGAAAATCCACCAATAGATCTTCCTAAAATCTTAGAAGACATAGAATCGAAGATTAAAAATAGAACAATAAAGCAGGAAAGGATATACGAAATCAAGGTCTGGTCAAGCACCGACCCGCGGTCAAGATCTGACGTCATCTAGCGGCATCTCGGGTCGTGCCGCCATTGACCTATAATGGGAGTTAAATACTCATCTCTCTATTTTCCTCTCCTGTGTAATTAAGTGACATTATTTCGTACATATTTGGGTTTCTTGGCCTTCGTAGATGATGTTTCTTTCACCTGGTCTAGTAAAAGACCTGGGTTGAAATAAAGTTTTTTTTTTTTTTTTTTTTTGGGGGGGGGGGGTAGTAAATATAACTTCCTTTATATCTCATCTTTAGTGGCGGGGGAGTAATATAACTTCCTTTATATCTCATCATAACTTTTTATACTGATGAATAAAATCGTAGCGTTGATAACCGTTTATTGCGTTTTATGAAAAAAAAAAAACGTTTACATACAAATCTAATGTTTTTAAAAAGGAAATATGAAATGAAAAATAATTTTAAAAACATCCGTTTCTTTTTTTAAGAATTGGAGAGTATTACATAGCATATATTATGATTAATTTATGCTTTGTATGGATAAAAGCTAAAATATATTAATAAACTATTCCTTAGGGAAGAATTTATTTCTTCTTACCTCTTAATCAGTTTTAGGTAAAAAAAAAAAAAAAAAATAACGTTATCATCGGTGCCGTTTGATACTACATTTAACAAAAAATTTAGCAACAGGAAAACTTTTATTATTCTTTGCAATTACAAAATAGTAAGTTGTACTTGCGCAGCACTAATCTCGCTTGACCTTTCTTTTCATTACCGCAGATACCTTTGACCTTTCTCTCATGAATCTGCATAGAGAAATTTTCTCATTTTTGTAAACTAGTGAAATAAAACAAAGTTATTGAAATGTAGGGTTATTTGTTGAGTATAGAAAAATGTAACCAGTATTTCTATACCATAGACTTCCTTTAATGATTATGCATTTACTTAAGATGGGTGCGCTTTATGTATACAGTAGGTATCTGTATAGATACATATATACATTATATAGTACAGTATATAACAGTATATGTATATATCTACATTATATATATATATACATATATATATATATATATATATATATATACATATACAGTGTATATATATATTATATATATATATATATATATATATATATATATATAGACATGGTAAAATACCTTAATTGATAAAAGCAGAAATGTAGGACTCAAAATCAATATGGGTAAAACTAAGACAATATTCTATGAAAATGCAGAGACAACAAATATGGGTTTTGGACAAACCTCTTGACATTGTTAATGAATATTCATACTTCGGACAGCCAGGAGACCGAAATTAAAAGAAGGATAAGTATGGAATGTAGAGCGTTTTGGTAAACAATGTGACATTAGGCAATGTAAAATGCTACTTTCCCTAAAAAGAAAAATACTTAATCAGATAGTTCAAACAGCATTAACTTTTGCATCAGAAATTTGAAGTCTTACTGAGGCATTAGAATATTAGTTAATTACAACTCGAAGAGCTATGGAAAGAATGATAGAAATAACCCTAAGAGACAGAAAAAAGAGCAACATGGATACGATAGGCAAACTAAAGTAGAGGATATTCTAACATGTAAGAAAAAGGAATGGACATGGGCAGAACAAATAATGAAAATGACAGATAATAGATGGATGATAAGAATAAGAGAATGAGTCCCTAGAGATTGCAAAAGAAGAAGGGTAACGAAGAGAAGACGAATAAATTGACGAACTAAGGAATTTTGAGAGTTTAGATCGGCCTATTTCATAAAAAGACTCGAGTAGAAGGACATGTGTGAGGCCTTTGTCCTGCAGTGAACTAGTAACGGGTGATGATTAAGATTACATGATGATGTTACACATAGGCTACTATATATATATATATATATATATATATAT
>NC_090729.1:129926378-129936378 GCF_036898095.1 Palaemon carinicauda
ATTCGGGAAAGAAAAAGGGTAGCCGCTCCCAAGGCTCCCTATCTTCCGATTCGTATGCGTGCCTGGCGCCAATCCTGGCGCCATCTGTATTCCTTTTTGCGTAGCTTAACAACTCGGGTGTTTTTTCCTGTGTTTCTCGCAAATCTTGGATTTATTCTACTTTTCATGGCTTCTCCGTCTTCGTCGGCCTCTGATAAGTTGAGTACCATGTCTTTTATGTATAAATGTAGGCTCTTGGTAAATTTTTGAGTGATTAATAGGATTAATCTTTGTTACAAGAGCCGTAGCCTACCGGAGGCGTCATGGACGCTGTCGCTCGCTAGGTATAAGTTTAGTTAGTCAGAGCGACATTCCCGGTTGTTTTGCTTTAATAAAATTTAGCTATTTAGCATTACATAGGATTTCCTTTCGTGCTTAGTATTATTTTGGCGAAGTATTCGCCATTCTGGCCTACGCTAGGCCATGTAGCCTAGTCGTTTGGTCCTAGTACTTCATGCATGATTTTGGTTTTTCCGAGTGTAATAAAATTTTATTGAAGCTTTAGGCTATGTTTTATACATTTAAGATTGTGTGGAATATTTCCAAGATAGTATACGAGTGAGTTTCGGTGATTTAGGTAATCGATTCTCTTGGTGCCTAGGCTAAGTTGCTTATGGAGCCTTAGTATACTTTCTCATACTCCCCGGTTGCTTTCTTTTCTTCGGAGAAGGTATGCAATCCCTTTCCCTCTGTTTAAGCCTTGGGCTTATCCCTAAGTGGTTTTTTCCGAATTAATTTTCGATAAAACTATACTGGGGTGTTACTGTACCTTCCTGTTCCAGTAAGTCTGGTTCAAAGAGGGACAGAACAACAGAGTTTTTAGTCTGAGTCTGTGCTTGTCTGGCTTGGGGTAGAGTCTCCCTCGCTGACCTGACACAGACAAAGGTGGCTTAGCCTCCTTAGGTCACTACCGAAGGTTTCTGTGGATATGATTCCTTCTTTTGTGATCTACCAGACTAGTCCTTGTTGCTGTTCTCGGGGGAGGATAAGTTTCTTTCCCTGGGAGTGGCAACACCTTCCTTGCTTTGGTGCTCTGGGAGCTGGCAAGTATTGCTGGCCTCCCCCTTAGATCTCCCTTAGGCTAAGACAAAGTTCTTGGCTGCGGGTGATCCGTCACTAAAGCAAGGTTGGTAGGACCCTCTTTTGTCCCTTCCCCCTCTATCTCCGTAATGGCCTAGCCATTACAGTACTGTACGTCGTTCTACATCTGGACCTAGTATAGGTTAGGATGTGGAATTGACTCAGCCCCCTGCTGGCCGGCAGAGCTGCCGGCCGGCAAGGGTCTTATATTTTGAGTGCTGCCCGGACCTCCCTTGGTCCCTTATCCATGCCTGCCTGTAGAGCCAGACGGCATTGGCCAGGAAGCCTGAATTAGATTCTCCCCTTCCTTATATGCACTCTTTTGGATTGCCGGGCTTGGAGGTAGTGTACACTCTTATCCCGGCATCCATCCTATTTTTCTTCTAGTGCTGTACCCGACCCGGCTGCCGGCCTATGAGGCCGGCAGCCGGGCAGGTGTAGTCCTCTGGTTCTTTTGCTGCCGGCTGGCATCGGTCCTGTACCTTTGCCGGCCGGCTAATGTCAGCCCTTGTCTGCCGGTCACCAAGAGTGTGGCCGGCAGCTGGGTACTACCTTGTGTAGTTGCCGGCCGGCAGCCATTGCCGGCCGACATTGGCTGTTGCCGGCCGGCAATTGCTGCCGACCAGCACATGCATTTGAACCAGAGTTCTGCCGCCTTATAGCTGTTAAGTAGTATACTTTAAAGCTAGTTATGGTGTGTGCCGGCCGGCAGGTGCTGGCCGGCACGTATCCTCCTATACTGTACTAGTATTCTTCAGTATAATATATACAGTAAGAGGAAAACTATAGTATGGGTTTTGGTACAGCACTGTGTGTTCTAACACTTTTGTGTTTTCTTGCACAGTCCTTTGCTGTTGCCCTACAGATAGAAAAGTGAGTTTTTTCCTGTCTATTATCCAGGATTTTAAAATCATTGCTTAGGTGTAAGCTCCACCTGTTTCCTCTGGAAACTTTGCATTGGTTACTCTAGAAGAGATTAACCATTTGATTTTATTATCTGGAAGGCTGCAACAATGGGTTGTGAGGGAAACACAAGTGTGTGTCTTTCCTTTCTGAATTGTTATGCTATACTATGCATATCCAGTGATACATAGTTCACTTGATACTCATGGAAATTTCTTCTCTTTACAGAAGGACCCTCCGAAGTGCGGAAGTGCTTTCTGCAACGTCCGCAGCAAGAACCTCTGCAGACATGAGTTTTGTAGGAGACACGCAGCATGCGCTGTCTCCAAGGATGATCTCCGGTATTGGGACCCTCAGGTATGTACTGTGTGCACTAACCTGATCACTGAGGCCTTTGATTCCCCTAGGACGGCGGAATCAAGGGATATAGCTAGGAAGAAGCTTCGTACCTGGGTAAGGGGCTTCCAAAAGAACACTTCTGGCCCTTATCTTCCAAGTGAGAAGATGAGGGCGTATCTTTTCCCTAAGGCATCAGCTGATGCAGTGATTCCCCAGCCTCAAGAGGAGATCCCCCAAGTTCAGATCCAGGTGGATGCTGAAGTCGCGGTCGCGATGCAAGACATCCAGTTAGATGACAGGATGTCTGATGTGGACGAGTGTCTGGAGGAAGACCTCCTGGCAGAAGCCCAGGATGAAGTTCAAGCCCCAGACGTTGTAGAGGTAGAGGTCGACGAGGTGTCGGCTACTCCGGTTCAGATTCCGGAGCCTATTCCCTCAACATCGGCCGGTCTCCCAGTAGAGCTGGGACAGGCCCTCTCTTCTATTGTTGGAATGATCCAACAAATGCAGAAGGAGAATCAGGAGAAGGCGGCTGAAATGGAACTGCGAATGCAGTGCCTTGCAGAATCACATGGGCCCCAGAAAAAGCTCAATGTGAAAGACCTTCCCTTGTGCTCAGATGCTAACCCATGGAGGTATGCTGAGCACATGCCGATGACGACTGGAAAGATCGTCATCTCGGATAAGCTGGGCTCAGTTCCCCTGGAGGAGGTGGAATTCTGGCCCAGCAAGGCATCATATCCGGACTGTTATGTCCGGCTGAGGAAGGAACCAGCTTCAAAGGAGGAGACAGAGCCGAAGGAGGTCATAGTGATGGACCATGCTAAGGCTCAAGATCTACTTTCATCCTCGATGAAAGAGAGGGGCTTCTCTAACTCAAAGGTAGCTGCATTGAACAGGAAGCTCCCTTCCTTTGTGTCCTCGCCTACTAGAGCCTTCCCCTTTTTACAGAAAGGGTTTGCGGCTGTACTAAAAGCAGTCGAGGCCAGCAAGCCTTGCCCCTCCCTAGAGGAGTGTAAACTCTTGTCGCTGGCCCTGCCTATGGACCACAAAGACTGGAAGGACGTCCATCTTACGTTCTCAGTTGGAAAGTTGGAGGCTGATATTGCCGGA
This sequence comes from Palaemon carinicauda, assembly GCF_036898095.1. Classification (NCBI taxonomy): domain Eukaryota; kingdom Metazoa; phylum Arthropoda; class Malacostraca; order Decapoda; family Palaemonidae; genus Palaemon; species Palaemon carinicauda. The sequence goes on from NC_090729.1 coordinate 129,929,853, forward strand.
CGTCAGTTCGGCGAGGACCTCCCTAAGCTGTCTGACTTTCTTTTGCGAAGAGAGTTCGAGACAAAAGAAAGACTGGCTGCCTCAATGTCTCTTCAGACTACTCTCGAAACGATGGCAAGTGATCCCAAGGTCCATGAAATGTTCATGGTGGTGGCCAAGACTCATCTGGCCACAGTGACGAAGGACCTTTATGGCTTCGTCAAAGCAAGGAGAGCTTGTAGGGAGTTCGTGTTCACCTCGGCTACGGTGAGGCACAAGCCAAGGAAACTAATCTCCTCCAACATTTGGGGAAAAGACCTTTTCCCTACCGACTTGGTCAAAGAAGTTGTTGATAAGGCCGCCTTGGAGAATAGAAACCTTCTCCAGAAGTGGGGCCTGGCTATCAAAAGAAAGTCTTCCCCGGATGAGGGTCCTCAACCAAAGAGGAAGACTATGAGGACTAGGCTACCGTCTCGGCCAGCCAAGCCTGTTAGACAGCAACAGCAACTGCAATTGCCATTGCCCCCAGTGCCCCAGATCGTGGCACAAACCCCGACCACTTTTCAGTGGGTACCCCAGGCCGTGTCGACACAATCCACGGCATTCACCCCAGCGTTCGAAGGGCAGTCTACTTCCTTTCGAGCAAAGCCTAGAGGAGCAGCCAGAGGCTCGTCTAGACGCCCCTCAAGGGGAAGGGGATTCAGGGGTGGTCGTTGTCAGGAAGGCAAGACCTCAGGACGGCAGTCCAAGTGAGGTGATACCGGTAGGAGGGAGACTTCTGAAATTTCGGGATCGGTGGACCTTCGATCCCTGGGCCCACAGCCTACTCAAGAATGGACTGGGCTGGAGTTGGTACAGCACTCCACCCCCGTGCCTTCGGTTTTTCCAACACTCCACCCCCATTATAGAGGAGTACGTTCAAGAACTGTTGGAGAAAAAAGGTGATCCGAAGGGTGAAGCCCATCAATTTCTAAGGAAGGCTGTTTTGTGTTCCCAAGAAAGACTCGGAAAAGCTCAGAGTCATTCTGGACTTGTCGCCACTCAACAAGTTCATAGTGAATTGCAAATTCAAAATGCTAACACTGCAACACATAAGGACCTTACTGCCCAAGAGGGCATATTCCGTCTCTACAGACTTGTCAGACGCCTATTGGCACATTCCAATCAGCCATCGACTCTCCCCCTACCTAGGGTTCAGGCTACAACGAAGACTATACGCCTTCGGAGCCATGCCATTCGGGCTAAACATAGCCCCAAGGATTTTTACGAAGCTTGCGAGCGTAGCTCTCAAACAATTACGCCTAAAGGGAATTCAGGTACTAGCCTACCTGGACGACTGGTTGGTGTGGGCAGCATCCGAGACAGAATGCTTGCAAGCTTCCAGTCAAGTGATCCAGTTCCTAGAGTACCTAGGCTTCAAGATCAACAGAAAAAAGTCTCGACTTTCTCCATCTCAAAAGTTCCAGTGGCTGGGAATCCACTGGGACCCTTTGTCACACCGTTTCTCCATCCCGGCGAAGAAAAGGAAGGAGATAGCGGGTTCTGTCAAGAGACTTCTAGATTCCGAAACGATATCAAGACGCGAGCAGGAGAGGGTACTGGGCTCTCTCCAGTTTGCTTCGGTGACAGACCCAGGTCTAAGAGCACAGCTAAAGGATGCAATCGGAGTTTGGAGAAGTTATGCATCAAACGCGCGAAGAGATCTGAGAAGACCAACCGCTTCGGCTAAGTACTCTTCTCAGGCCTTGGTCCCAAGCCAGACATCTAAAGAAGTCGGTTCTTCTTCAGCCACCTCCCCCGTCGGTGACGATTCACTCAGACGCCTCGAAGGAGGGATGGGGAGGTCACTCTCATCGGAAAAAAGTCCAGGGGACTTGGTCCAAGCTATTCAAGACCTTTCACATAAAACTTTCTAGAAGCTATGGCAGTGCTCCTTACCTTCAAGAAAGTCTCCCCGCGTCACTCGATCCACATAAGGTTGGTGATGGACAGCGAGGTAGTTGTGAGATACTTGAATCAACAAGGATCGAGGTCATCACCTCTCAACCAGGTGATGTTGGCCATCTTCGGATTGGCGGAAAAGAAGAAGTGGTACCTGTCGGCAGTTCACCTTCAAGGAGTCCGCAATGTGACGGCGGACGCTCTATCCAGGTTCACACCGATAGAGTCGGAATGGTCCTTAGACGCAGGATCATTCTCCTTTATTCTGAATCAAGTCCCAGAACTGCAGATAGACCTCTTTGCGACGAAAGACAACAAGAAGTTGCCCCTGTACGTGCCCCGTACGAGGACCCCTTAGCGGAGGTAGTGGACGCAATGTCCCTCGACTGGAACAGATGGTCCAAGATTTATCTGTTCCCTCCTCACAACCTTCTGTTGAGGGTCCTCAACAAACTGAGATCCTTCAAGGGGTAGCGGCAATAGTGGCCCACAAGTGGCCGAACAGCGTGTGGTTCCCCCTGGCATTGGAACTGTAGCTGAAGTTTGTACCGCTACCAGATCCAGTTCTGACCCAGCGAGTCCAGAAGTCAACTGTCTGCGCTTCATTACAGAAAACCCGGACCCTGCAGCTCATGATTTTCTCTCCCTAGCGGTGAGAAAGCGTTTCGGGATTTCGAAAGCCAGCATAGACTTCCTTGAGGAATATAAGTGCAAATCTACTAGAAGGCAATATGAGTCATCTTGGAGAAAATGGGTGGCCTTTTGTCAAGGCGAAGAATCCGCAGGAGATCTTGACAGACTTCTGCTTATCTTTCTTCTCCACCTCCATGGTCAAGGATTGGCAGCTAACATGATTTCAGCGTGTAAGTCTGCTTTGACAAGACCCATTCTATATGCCTTCCAGGTCAACCTAGGTTAACGAGATCTTTAATAAAGTCCGGAAAGCCTGCGCTAGGCTCAGACCTTCAGCACCTCCAAAGCCCATTTCATGGTCTTTAGACAAGTTCTTCATTTCGCTTCTCTGTTGAGCAATGAAGAGTGTGCGTTAAAAGATTTGACACAAAAAGTTATTTTCCTATTTGCACTCGCATCCGGGGCCAGGGTTAGTGAGATTGTAGCCCTCTCGAGAGAGGCAGGTCGTGTTCAGTTCCTGGATGGGGGAGAACTGAACCTGTTTCCGGATCCTACGTTTCTCGCCAAGAATGAGTTACCCACCAACAGGTGGGGTCCCTGGAGAGTCTGCCCTCTGAAAGAAGATGCATCTCTATGTCCAGTAGAATGCCTAAAGGTCTATCTTCATAGAACTTCAGACTTCAAGGGTGGTCAACTATTCAGGGGAGAAACATCAGGCTCAAATTTATCTCTGAATCAACTCAAGAGTGAAAATCACATATTTTATTCGCAGAGCGGATCCTGACAGTACACCCGCAGGTCACGATCCGAGGAAAGTTGCCTCATCCTTAAATTTCTTTAATTGTATGGATTTTGAACATCTCCGTTCATACACTGGCTGGAAGTCTTCCAGAGTGTTCTTTCGCCACTATGCGAAGCAAGTAGAGGAACTAAAGAGACCTGTGGTAGCAGTGGGTCGCGGTGTTAACCCTACTGTTTAACTCTGCGAGGAACAGTGGTCTTAATTGGGACGATTAATTCCAGGGTGAGTGTGTAGTTACATACTGTACTACAAACTAAGTGAGGGCACTGTGTTGCCCATGTAGACTGTTCCATTTCCGAAGGTGAACTTAGCATAAGTGCAGACATGTGTGCCGAGCGTTTCTAACGCTAATGTCATTGATTTGTAATACAGACTTTTATGACTTTGATACCTCGGTATCTTAAAAATGGCATTTAATGTTTTTTTTTTTTCTTTCAGACAAACAAGTTCTGTTTACTATCATACTTATGCTTAAAGTTTTGGGTTATCCTCTTCTTATGTATATTTATATATATATATATATATATATATATATATATATATATATATATATATATAATTGTGGTTAACCTGTCTATTTATTGCCTGTCAATAAACTGGTTCTTGAGAACCTTGCGTCTCCTTCACCTGTATCAATTTATTGGTATAATTGAGCATTCATTCTATGTACCTTATCTGGGATAATTCTAATAGAATTGTTCCTTTATGCAAGCTATGTTGCATTGGTTTTCCTCCTATGCGGATATAAAACCTTTGTCCAATAAAAGTATTGTGCGGAGAACTGGTCGATATTTCATATTGACGCAGTGATTCTTTACAAACTATGCTTTACTTAATATAGGGTGAGACCACTATATTAGCTTGCCTGGTATTCATACATAGGTATATGTACTCTTCGAGACTTTTCCAGAGTCTAGTAGGACTCTTCCCTGTAGGGGGCAGGAAGCTCTAACATGGTTTATAGTTAGTTGAAAAGATGTATAACGGTAACATCTTAGGTCTCTAGGTCTAGTCGACCGGGAAAAATTACATCCGGGGAGTACGGCACGTTCTGAGAATCCACAGATACAGTAATGCTCTGGTATACTTCCATCAGGACGACATGGCTTGAGCCCAAAAAACGGATTTTGAGCGAAGCGAAAAATCTATTTTTGGGTGAGATGGCCATGTCGTCCTGATGGACCCGCCCTTGCCTTTCTAAGAAAGGGCCGTAGGACCCCTCCCTACATACAGTATCTGTAGCACCTCGTGTACGCTACAAGGAATACAGATGGCGCCAGGATTGGCGCCAGGTACGCATACGAATCGGAAGATAGGGAGCCTTGGGAGCGGCTCCCCTTTTTCTTTCCCGAATTCGTTTCCTGCCAATCGCCCCCTGCGAGATGAAATCTCTGTTCGGGATGCAGATTGCCATGTGGCGTGTCAAGAATACGTCCTCTGATATGTCGCGATATCCCTTTCAGGAGGGATATTCGCTCCAGGAGTTAGAATTCTGGTACCTTAAGGTAAATTCTCTGAGAATATCGCCGTAGTTGTAATATACCCTAGGAAGCTACCCTATAGGAACTTCCATCAGGACGACATGGCCATCTCACCCAAAAATAGATTTTTCGCTTCGCTCAAAATCCGTTATATATATATATATATATATATATATATATATATATATATATATTACTGTATATATAAATATATACACACACACATATATATATATATATATATATATATATATATTCTAGTACTACTAGTATTAACATATGCATCAGAAACACGAAGCCTTACTAAAACCATAGAACATACAGAGCAATGGAAAGAATAATAATGGGAATCATACTAAGAACACATGTTAGAATATCCTCTACTTTTGCTTTTCATAATCCCACATTGTTTTCCAGAAGCTCTCCGTCCCATGCCTATCCTTCATTTAATTTCGGTCTCATATCCTGGGGAAACACTTACTGTCTGCCCCAAGTACGAATATTCATTAACAAACGCTAGAGGTTCGTCCATAACCCTTATTTATTGTCTCTGGATTTTCATTGCAATCCTAGATGAAAAAGCGAATTGCTACAAGCCTTATGACCTTTAAAGAGAAAGCAGTCTACTGCGGAAAATCATGGAATTATAAAGAAAAAACTATAAAAGAATGAAATATGCTAAAATTTAAAACTATAATAAACAGGTAAGTAACATATTAAATCTGAACCAAGACTTCGGACAATCAGCTCGATAGGGCAATGTCACTCTCCCTTGCCCATGCCATTCATGAGCGGCCTTTAAGACTTTAAACTTTTTGATCCACGATTTGGAAACAGACAGAATAAAACTACGGAGAAAACTATGTAGTACTAAGCCTTCATTATCCTAATACACGCTGCAACAATCAAAATGAACTTGAAATGTACAATGGTTTAAAAATGCCCTTTCCAACCGAGAACCGCGTAGCCCAAATACATTTTTCTCTCCCTAGTCTTATCCAAAAGTAAAATACACAATAGTTCCGTTTCATAAAAATGGGAAGTGTGGTTGGTATCGAGGGCGAGATCCAATACAAATGAGAGACTCTCTCATGCAAGATATGATCAGCCTCGGATGGGAAAGACATCTCTCTTTATTTCGGGTAAAAGATGCGAGATTTCATTCAGATTCAAATGGTAAACTTGCCGGGATCTGAAGACCTAAATAAAAATGAAAGAGGGAATTTCATAAGAGTTTTGGGTTTTCACACACAAACACAGGCATTGCACACTCAGACATATATATCTAGGGATTTCATCTTGCAAATTATTTAAATTTTCCTTTTGTATTAGTTAAACCCTTATCGTCTGGAATATTATTATAAATCAGAATATATGTACAGTATACATATATATATATATATATATATATATATATATATATATATATATATATACACACACATATAATTAAATATATATATATATATATATATATATATATATATATTATATACATATATATAAACATATATATTGTATATATATTACATATGCATATATATACATATCCTATATGTATATATATGCACACAGACACATACATACATACATACATACATATATATATATATATATATATATATATATATATATATATATATATATATATATATAAATATATATAGGCGTGTGTGTGTGTGTTTATATA
>NC_090729.1:129941378-129946378 GCF_036898095.1 Palaemon carinicauda
TCTCGGTGTCTTTGATCCTCGATGTGCAGACGTAAAGGAATTCCAATATTTTCTTCCATGCTTATTTTCATTTAATGAAAATAAGAAACACATCGAGTAGCGAGCACAGCTTGTCTTCAAAGGACAGAGATGGAGGGGAGGGGGTATAGAGCTAGGAGGGGAGGGGAGGGGAGGACTACATAGATATCACGAGACATTAAGAAGGGAATTCATCTTCGTATATTTGATCAATGGAAATAGATCTCAGCTTTCCACTTTTCGTTCACCAATAGAATTGGATACGAGATTAAAGTCGTTACGTTATCCAAAGAAAAAAAAATTACAGGGAATGGTTGGATTGTACAGTCACATTCAGAAGTCCGCCGACATTTTTATACCTGTGAACTTACGCACCTTCTCCATTAGGTAGGTATTAGTCTGCGAGGGTCGACGGACATGTAGCCATTTATTTGTCTTATCGTGTCTACATTGTACATGAATTATCTAAATTTATAAAAGATGATAAAAATAACCTCTCTCTCTCTCTCTTTCTCTTTCTCTTTCTCTTTCTCTTTCTCTTTCTCTTTCTCTTTCTCTTTCTCTCTCTCTCTCTCTCTCTCATTACATTTAAATATATGGATGATCTGTTTCTCCTGTATGATTATTGAAATAACTTGTGCTGTGGAAGTTCCATACATAGCAGTTTCATATATATATATATATATATATATATATATATATATATATATATATATACATATATATATATATATATATATATATATACATATATATATATATATATATATATATATATATATATATATATATATATATACATATATACATATATATATATATATATATATATATATATATATATATATATATATATATATATATATATAGGCTATATGTGTGTATGGATTTAACTGTCATTTTTGACGGATGGCGTACACTAGTAACCCTATAAAGGACTAGTTTATGGGCAATGGCCTTAATTTGACCTTACCAACTAAACTATGATAAGTCATCAAAACAGAAACACCTTCCTAAGACAACCAAATATGAAGGACCATTTCGAAAGATCAATAACAACACCGGATCATAATAATTTATCATCGTGATAATAGAAGTCTCTCACCTCCTTCCGGAAGTAATTAGAACTTTTCCAATTAATCAAGAACCTTCAACTTCTCCTGAAGGGTCACGCCACAAAAACAACTATTCGCTTCAAGAGGAAAAAGCCGTATTAATCAAAAATGAGATTTGTTTTTGGATATTTTTTTGTTTTATTATCCGGAGGGAAGTTTGGATGTTGGATATGCGATGGATGGAATGTGCATGATGCAAAGACGTATTGTTTACGAAATACAAGAAGTGTAATGCCAGGCTGACACTTGCACGACTTTTTGCCACGAATTTGTTGTGGCAAGTCGTGACATTTTGTGGCACGAACTGGAAAAAAATAAAAAAATTACCTCAGAATCACAGCTCACCTGTCCACATTAACACGAACTGGCACGACGAGTTCACGACGAGGTCATGCATAGTTTTAGCATAGTTTGCGCACTTCCCGCATCGTCCTGACGAATTCACGAACAGTTCGCGCATAGTTCACGCAACGTTCACGAAATTTTGTCGTGACCAAAATTCTGAACATTTCAAAATTCTCGTCACGACATGCCACTTTGTCATGACAGGTTCACGAGGAGTTCACTCCAGTTCACGACGAGTTCACGCCAGTTCACGACGAGTTCACGCCAGTTCACGACTTGAGTCGTGACAATGAATGCCACAAATTCGTGCAAGTGTCAGGGTACCTTAAGGAGTACATTTGAGGGAGAAAAACGTAAATGGGAGAAATAAGTTAAAGGGAGAAATACTTTAAAGGGAGAAGCACGTTAACGGGAGAAATTCAATAAAGGGGGAAGTATGTTAAAGGGAGAAGTACGTTAAAGGGAGCAAGTTCGTTAAAAGGAGAAATAAGATGAAGGGAGAAATACGTTAAAGGGAGAAGTACGTTAAAGGGGGAAATAAGTTGAAGGGAGAAATAAGTTAAAGGAAGAAATAAGTAGAAGGGAGAAATAAGTAGAAGGGAGAAGTACGTTAAAGGGAGAAATATGTAAAAAAGAGTGAAATTAAGTTAAAGGGAAATAAGTTAAATGGAGATATAAGTTAAATGGAGATATAAGTTAAATGGAGATATAAGTTAAAGGGAAAATTATATTAAAGGGAGAAATAAGTTAAAGGGAAAAATACGTTAAAGAGAGAAATACGTTAAAGGGAGAAATAAGTTCAAGGCAAAAATATGTTAAAGGGAGAAATAAGTTGCAGGAAGAAAAGAATTAAAGGGAGAAATACGTTAAAGGGGGAGATAAGTTAAAGGCAGAAATACGCTAAAGGGAGAAATGCATTAAGGGAAAAAATTAGTTAAAAGGAAAAATAAGTTAAAGGGAGAAATACATTAAAGGGAAAAATCTATTAGAGGGAGAAATAAGTTGCAAGGAGAAATGCGTTAAAGGGAGAAGTACGTTAAAGGGAGAGATAAGTTAAAGGGGGAGATAAGTTAAAGGCAGAAATACGTTAAGGGGGAGAAATGCGTTAAAGGGAGAAATACGTTAATGGGAGAAGTACGTTAAAGGGAGAGATAAGTTGCAGGGAGAAATGCGTTAAAGGATGAAAGAAGTTAAAGGGATAAATAAGTTAAAGGGGGAGATGAGTTAAAGGGAGAAATACGTTAAGGGGAAAATAAGTTAAAGGGAGAAATACGTTAAGGGGAAAATAAGTTAAAGAGACAAATACGTTAAAGGGAAAAAATTATTAAAGGGAGAAATAAGTTGAAGGGAGAAATACGTTAAAGAGAGAAATAAGTTAAAGGGAGAAATACGTTAAAGGGAGAAATACGTTAAAGGGAGAAATGCGTTAAAGGGGGAGATAAGTTAAAGGGGGAGATAAGTTAAAGGCAGAAATAAGATAAAGGGGGAAATGCGTTAAAGGGAGAAATACATTAATGGGAGTAGTACGTTAAAGGGAGAGACAAGTTGCAAGGAGAAATGCGTTAAAGGAAGAAATACATTAAAGGGAGAAAGAAGTTAAAGGGATAAATAAGTTAAAGGGGGAGATGAGTTAAAGGCAGAAATACGCTAAAGGGAGAAATACGTTACGGGGAAAAATAAGTTAGAGAGAGAAATAAGTTAAAGGGAAAAATTTATTAAAGGGAGAAATAATTTGAAGAGAGAAATGCGTTAAAGGGAGAAATAAGTTAAGGGGAGAAATACGTTAAATGGAGAAATACGTTAAAGGGAGAAGAGTTAGGGTTGGTGAAAGGATAAATTAAATTGTGATTTGAGATTGTCTGGACATGGGAAAAGAACGAAGGATGATAGGGTGGGGGAAAAAGAAGCAAGCAATTAATGAATGTTGGGAAGAGAGAAGAGAGGAGGACCTATAAAAGAATGATGGATAAATGGTGTGAAATTTCAAGAATTTTTATCGAATTTTATTAATTTTTTTCATGTGAAAAGTGTGTACACAAAAAATTAATATATGCAGAACTCCATTTTACAAATTAAATTATGTTAATAGAAACTAAAGATTATATAGTTTTAGTATTCAATAAAATATTTTAAATTTTCCTCAAGTGTTCAATCTGAAAAGTGTGCACACAAAAAAATAATATATGCAAATCTCTCTTTTACAAATTAAATATTTCAATATGTAGGCCTACTAAAGTTTATATAGTCTTAGTATTCAATAAAATATTTCTAATTTTCCTCGTGTTCAATATGGAAAGTGTGAACACAAAAAATTAATATATGCAAATCTCTATTTCACAACTTAAATTATTTTAATAGAAACTAAAGCTTATATAATCTTAGCATTTAATAAAATATTTTTGTGAAATTGTGATTTATATATAGTTTCTAATAAATTCTATAGATTTTAATATATTTACTTTTTCAAAGTCAAAACAAGAATCATTATTCTCATCAGTTTGATGTGAAGTAATTATCGATAAAATTTCTATATGATTTAATGCAATCAAACCGGAAGTCTAATTATCTTCTTTCATGCAGAAAATTTTTTTTTTAAAAAGGTCAAATTCCGGGAAAATTCTTATCATTATTGCAGAATCTTCTTGCATGATAAAGGCACATAAATGGAACACAGAATTTCCATTCCAACATATAAATTGTACATTTTGGGGAGAGAGAGAGAGAGAGAGAGAGAGAGAGAGAGAGAGAGAGAGAGAGAGAGAGAGAGTGTTCATGGTGCACGGGTAAAATAAATCCTCCCGTGCTTCTTTTTACCAAAATATGGTATTATTGTAACAATAAATGCAGCCGTTTCTAGTTCACTGCAGGACAAAGGCCTCAGACACGTAAATTCAAGTCTGGGATTTGGCCAGTTTTCATCACCACGCTGGCCAGTGCATATTGGTGATGATGGGAGAGTTTCATCTGATCGCTCACAGCAAACCAACCTAGTATGGATGTCCGTAACTAGTACAGCTTTACTGATCACACGATACGCAGAGCCTATCACTATGTTAAGGTATCCCCACTCTAGGATTAGATATATATAAATAGACATATTCGCAAAAGTACATGACCGATCAATGCACCGTCTCGTCATCTTTAATAGAATATTCATAAAGTTTTCATATCGACGGTGACTCTCGAGACATGAAACCGAAGAGCACTGGAGCATTGGATGTGAAATGATGAGTTGCACGTGAACACGATTGCAGACTTCTGTCTTATGTTTATCATTATCATCCCCATCATCAATATCATTATCATATCATCATATCCTCATCATAATCACCATTAACATCATTATCATTATCATCATGTCATTCTCTCTTATTTATAGATTCTCATTTATCGTACAAAATCAGCCGAAAGGAATGATCCAGAAATTCTGATTCGCCTACCATTTTCCAAGCCATTTCACACACTACATCTTAACAATTGTCATTTATTCGTTTTTACTTACTCCAGATGGATTTTGTCCGA
>NC_090729.1:129951378-129986378 GCF_036898095.1 Palaemon carinicauda
ACTCTCTAGCGGTAGTATCTCAACGGGTGGCTGGTGACCTGGCTAACCTAATACTTTCTACACGGGATATGGGGTTTGGCATAGAAAACAAGGTTGTTGCATATGCCGATGATGCTATTCTCTTTGCTTTTATTCCAACTGAATGAAGATATGTGGTTGATGAATAGATCTACATAAAATTAGTGCATGGTGCTAATTATGGGCCATGAAAATTTAAACCGTAATCGAACTGTTGGTAGGACAGGGACGGTGGCTCCTCAACATCCAGAACACTACAATGACAATATTTCTTTAATTCTAAACGACTCTTCAAATTTTAGGCGTGATTCTTGATAGCAAATTTACTTTTGTGAAATACATTCGGTGCGTTTCTTCTTCAATTGCACAAAAAAATGGGCTAATTGAGAGAGTTTATCTTATGAATTACGGTGATCAACTTATTCTGAAAAAGTTTTTTAATTCTTTCATTTTGCCTTGTTTCAAGTATTGTTCTCCTGTCTGGTCTTCAGCTGCTGATTCTCATCTTAACATGTTAGACAGGCACTTACGGTCTATTAACTTTCTTATTAATTTCCAGATATTAATCTCTAGCACAGTCGTTCCATTAGTTAGTTATGCAAGTTGCATAAGATTTTTCATAACTGTCCATCATTTGCATTCACATCTTCCCAGACAGATCCATCTTGCTCGTAAAACTTGGTAGTCAGTTAATTCTAACAGTAATGCCTTTTCTACCAAGAGGCTCAATTCGGTGCTCTTCCAATATATGATCTACTGAATGGTTTATATTCCAATATGTGATCTACAGAGTTGCTTATTTTCCAATATTTTCCCAATAAACTAGCAAACGACGTAATTGTCAAACCACGTAGTTGTTTACATTTATTTTCCCAATAAACTAGCAAATGATGTACTTGTCAAAACACGTACTTGTTTACATTATATTATGTGAACAACAAGCAAACTACAGTCATATTTTTTTAGCGAGGCAGATTTGCACCGACTCGCAGCGGTGCCCTTTTAGCTCGGAAAAGTTTCCTGATCGCTGATTAGTTGGACAAGATAATTCTAACCAATCAGCGATCAGGAAACTTTTCCGAGCTAAAAGGGCACCCCTGCGAGTTGGTGCAAATGTGCCTCATTAAAAGAAATTGACTATAGCTAGTTATCAACATTCCAGAGTGCAACTAAACAATCAACAAAAGATAAATTTGAAATGTCCAATTTCATTTGTACAGAACGTTTTCTATTTCAAGGTGACAAGGTTGTTTAATGATCGCCCGAATTGGGTAATTGAATCCATGGACCTTCATAGCGAATGCTTTCACGTTAAACAGACAGATATAAATCTTTCTATGTATACAAGATACTGTACATTTTAATGTTACTGTAGTTTAAAAAGTTTATATTAATTGTTCATTATAAATCTTGTAGTTTATCTATTTCTTTATTTCCTTTCCTCACTGGGCTACTTTTCCCTGGTAAATCCCTTGGTCTTATAGCATCCTAGTTTTGCAACTAGGGCTGTAGCTTGGATGATGATGATGATGATGATGATGATGATAATAAATAATAAAAAATAATAATAACAATAATAATAATAATAGTAATAATAATAAATAATAAAATGAAATAATAATAATAATAAAAAAAAAAAAAAAAATAATAATAATAATAATAATAATAATAATAAAAATACCTACGGCAACAACAAGTGTTGAGCTATCATTTTATGCTCTCAAAAGAATTAAAAAATATTTACGATGTTCCTTGAGTGAAGACAAAATAAAAACTATCCTTGATTAATTTCAATTGAGAAAGATTTCCTCAAAAGGCTCTTGAAAAATCGAGCGAAATTTTAAAGGGATATAAAATTTTGCATATAAAAATACCAAATGGGTAGAATTTTTATTCAAATGATGTATTACATTTATGTAAATTCTAATTACGAGTTGTATATATTTTTAACAAGTAATTTTTTGTAATATTAAAAAAATAGCATTGTTAAGCCTACACTAAATACTTTCATTCAAAAACCCATAAATAAAAAAGTCTCTCATTGTGCAACAACAAGAAAAATTTAAGCAAGCTTAAAGGATTTTTTTTATATATTTTCTTTTATTTTTAAGATTGCATGCCTGAACAAAGAGATCGTATACAGCCACTGATATATACTGTGTGTGTGTGTGTGTGTATATATATATATATATATATATATATATATATATATATATATATATATATATATATATATATATATATTTATATATATATATATATATATATATATATATATATATATATGTTTGTTTAAAAATATATTAAGGCCGTCGTTATTTGGAAATTTATGTAACTGTGCTTGACCAATAATATAATAAGTTTGTGATTATTCAGGCATATATTAGGGCTGTGTTTGTTTAAAAATATATTAGGGTCGTGTTTGTTTAAAATGTTGGAGCTGTGCTCGTTTAAAATATATCAAGGGCTGTCCTTATATAAAAGTATATCAAGGGTTGTGTTTTTTTTTTTTCTAAACATGTTAGGGTTTGTGTTTGTTTGAAATATTAGATCTGTGCTTGTTTAAAATATCTCAAGGGCTGTACTTGTATAAAAGTATTTTAAGGGTTGTTTTTTTAAATATATCAGGGTTGTGTTTGTTTATAATGTTAGAGCTGTGCCTGTTTAAAGCCTATCAAGGGTTGTGCTTGCATAAAAGTGTATTAAGGGTTTTTTTTTTAAAAATATATTAGGGTTTGTGCTTGTTTAAAATATTAGAGCTATGATTCTTTAAAATATCTCAAGGGCTGTTTTTGTATAAATGTATATTAAGGGTTGTTGTTTTTTAAATATATTAGGGTTGTGTTTGTTTATAATGTTATAGCTGTGCTTGTTTAAAATATAATATCTGTACTTCTTTAAAAAATATACCAAGGCTGTGTTTGTTTAAAAATATATTAGGGCTGTGCTTGTCTGAAAATATATTAGGGGTGTGCTTGTTTAGAAATATATTAGGAGTTTCCTTGTTTAAAAATATATTAGGGCTGTGCTTGTTTAAAAATATATCAAGGCTGTGTTTGTTTGAAAATATATTAGGGCTGTGCTTGTTTAAAAATATATCAAGGCTGTGTTTGTTTGAAAATATATTAGGGCTGTGCTTGTTTAAAAATATATCAAGGCTGTGTTTGTTTGAAAATATATTAGGGCTGTGCTTGTTTAAAAATATATCAAGGCTGTGTTTGTTTGAAAATATATTAGGGCTGTGCCTGTTTGGAAATGTATATGGTTGTGCTTGTTTGAAAAATCTATCGTAATTTCAATAATAGTCCTGACTAGAATTATTAAGAGAATCGCCATTTTTACAGTTGGCAAATATTCCGAAAGCAAACTTGTAATTGATAACGCAATTTACGCTGCTCATTAAGAATCTAGAATGTAATTAATCACGCAAATTCAAGAAGCTCTTATTCGCGCTTCAGATTTAATTAAAACTACTTCAATTAATCAAAACCATTAAGCTGTTTACGATTAGCCTGTCCCTGAGGAGGACGGATTTCTATAAAATTTTAATCCAACCGAACAGAATAATTTTACAGAATGGGATTTAGGATGTCTTAATTTTTATTTTTGTTTTTATTTGTCGCTTTCCTCAAGAGCCGTGATATTTCCAATTCATTAATTTATTGACAGGTTCATTATTATAATTTATTTCGTCATTAGATCAAAATATAACCATAAAAAACTCACGTTTTAAACACTGAGTTTTGTATTTTACTAAATTAGCAAAGTTATCTTTTCAAGTTGACCTTATATCAAATAGTTTAAAATAATAATAATAATAATAATAATAATAATAATAATAATAATAATAATAAAAATAATAATAATAATAATAATAATGACGGTAAGGTAGCAGACCCTACAAGAAACAATCGAGATTGAGCGTGTCACAAATTATGTCCAACAGCTCGCTAGGCAGGTGATAACTGAGAGGCCAGGTGAAAGCAACTAACTTTATTTCAATAGATCATGAGTATATATGCAATCTGTTCTGAGCAGGAACGTCACAAAAATTCAAACAAAATAATTCATGAACAGGCAGGCTTAATAATGTTGTTACACGTGCGTGGGGAGAGCGATATATACAAAAAAACAGAAATACTGTTTATAGTGTACGAGCGAGTGTGAAACGCGTTGGGTACAGACGTTTCTAATTGGATAATTATAATAATAATAATAATAATAATAATAATAATAATAATATTAATAGATAAGATAATTAAAATTAAAAAAAAATAATTAAAATAGCCTGTTCAAAAATACATGGGTTATTCACATATCAACAGAGTTAAAGTAGAAAAGCACTCAGAGTGCAAACCTCTGCCACGGCAGCTATTCCTCGAAACGAGCTTGCCTTTCCCAGAATCAATTTAGACCGTTGGCGTTTTTGAAGTCTGTGCGACAACCATGTGCAAACTTGGGGTTACGGTTAGGGTTAATTCGATCGACCTTTTTGGTCAACCTTGACCTTTGACCTAGGACTTTCAAAATTGAATCACTTCCACAACGGCGTCAATGACCTTCGATGTCAGGATGCTAGAGAACTTCAAATCATTCATTCATTTACTTCCACGTCTCAACATAACAATTAATCCCAGAAAGTTCCACTACTCTATGAGTAAAATTGTGCCCAGGAAGTTGTTCATAAACAAACAAACAGACAAACAGGGGAGAAAACATACCCTCCTCCCAAATACATTGGCGGAGGTAATAAATAGACACAATTAAAATTTTTTGGAGTCGGTAATAAGTCGGGAAGCAATGTTCATGTAAGGAAAGTGCATTGGTCCAGCAGGGCGAAAGCCCAAAGGTTGCGTAAATGGAAATTTCCAATCATAAATTTTCTTTAAAAGCAATTTTGGAAGGCAAGACTTATCAGAATTTGAATGAATACTTTTATATGATCAAACTGGTATCCGAATTGATGTAACATGTACACAGGAATATTTTAGTCGCTGCAATCTCACCATAATTATGAGCTAAGGATTGGGGGAGCCTATAGGTCTATCTGCCGAGTCATCAGCACCTATTGCATTGCCCGCCTTGGTCCAAGCTTGAGTGGAGAGGTGGCTTTGTCGCTGATCATATGAAATTTTGATCAGTTTCTAGGACATAGTCCTGCTTGCTAGGGCAATGTCACTGACCCTTGCCCCTGCTATTTATGAGCGGCCTCTAAACCTTTAAACACGAGAGTATATTTAAACTTTTACTTCTCAGTCTGCAAAGTGTTAGCGATGAGTGAAGACCAATATTTTATCAATTCTGCAGCAAAACAAATAATATTTAGATAAAATAATGTCTCAGTTACAGCTGGAACTGTTGAAAAGCATCTTGGTATCTGAACAAAAGTGCCAAATACATTTGATATTCGATACGGGTAATATGTTTAATGTGTTAGAATACTTCAAAAGGTAGGCTTCTGACATATCGAAAAAAATAATTGTGTAACTTTTATTAGGCTCACTTCTAATTTTTCATAATTTTAAAGTGAAAATGGATTATCATATTAAGAGAGGAATTCAAAATAAAGTTGACTGGGGAGTGCTGTCAACTCAGTTTCAAGTGATTAGGGAGTGATATCAAACTAGTTTCAAATGACTGGGGAGTGCTGTCAAGCGAGATTCAATTGACTGGTTACTGCTGCTAAACTAGTTTCAAACGATTGAGGGAGTATTGTCGAACTACTTTCAAGTGACTCAAGGAGTCACATTTATGGCAAGTCACTGCAAAAGTCTACACTGGCAAATAAAAGCTGGAAAATGACTGTGACAATCCTTGCACTAGTTGAACATAGCATGGAAATGACTAACAAGGTTGTGGTGGCCTGGTGGTAGCGTCCTCCCTGGTGATTGCCAGACTGGAGTTCGAGTTCGAATCCTGCTCAAACTCGTTGGTTCCTTTGGTCGATGCAACCTCACCATCCTTGTGAGCTAAGGAGGGCGGGGGTTTGGGGCAGCCTATAGGTCTATCTGCTGAATCATCAGCATCCATTGTCTGGCCCTCCTTGGTCCAAGCTTGTAGGGAGAGGGGGCTTGGGCGCTAAACATACATAATATGGTCAGTCTCTACGGCATTATCCTGCTTGATAGGGCAATTTCACTGTCCCTTGCCTCTGCCATTCATGAGTTGCCTTTAAACGTTTAAGGGATGCAGAGACCTTGTATGCTGCCCAAGGATTCCCCTCGCCTTGGTAGATATCCTCTTGAATCTTTTTGGCAAAAGTAAACACATAAATCACCTGAACTGTCACCCATAAATTTACGCCTATTGTATCAAGGAGTCGCTTTCCTGCTTGCCACTAGCAATAAACCAACCCCAACATGGGACTGTACCATTCTTTCACATTCACCCATTTACTTTCTCCTTGTTCCCTCCAACTCATCCCATTTCTCTTCTTGCTTCCATTTCTATCTTTATTTCCTTTCCATAATTGATTAGATTCTGGTCGCTTGAATTTTATTTCTAGTCTCCTAAATTGAAATTGTCCAGCAGTGTCTAGAGTAAGGTAGAAAGGTCTTATTCCCTCAGAGATTTTTGGAGAACTTTTATCTCTCAATAATTCTGAACAGCAGTTGATCCTTAAAACTGGGAAAGCCTCTAAAACATCGATTCTACTGAAGCAGCAATCATTATCATTATAATTGGTTTGTCGAGACCACTCTACCATATCTTTTCCTATTACGGCAGGCCCATTGAACTAGTTATATAACGAGAGGCGGAAATTTCAGTTAGGGTTAGCTACAAAGTTGGATAGCCATGTAGGGACACACCCAATACTAGTAGAACGAATTTAAACGCAACAGGAAGAGAGAATTATAGCTGAAACATAGTACCCGATGCAAAGACATTCTATTTATGTCGACAGTATTATTATTATTATTATTATTATTACTAGCCAAGCTATAACCTTAGTTGGAAAAGCAAGATGCTATAAGCCCAAGGGCTCCAACAGGGAAAAATAGCCCACTGAGGAAAGGAAATAAATAAATGATGAGAATAAATTAACAATATATCATTCTAAAAACAGTAACAGCGTCAAAACAGATATGTCCAATATAAACTATTAACAACGTCAAAAAAAGATATGTCATATATAAACTATAAAAAGACTCATGTCAGCCTGATCAACATAAAATCATACGTTCTGTAAGCGATGTCCTGACCCTTACAGGAAAGAATCGTACGACAGATTATTTCAACAAAATTATGAAAGAACTAAGTGAGGTTACTCTACTTTGAAAAGCAAAGCCTTAATTTTTATATAGTAATCAACTGCTTATCCATATATATTTTCATTGTGTTTTTTCCTCAAAAGGAAATGGATCCAAAAGTCCTTACTATATCAGAAATAGTAATTCATAGACATTATGAATTAGACGCACAAAATGCCAATCTCCTCAACCAGGAAGGGAAACACGGAGAAAGGCGGAGATTGGAATTAAACAAAGTAATGAATTTCGGGTAACCAACGTAAATGAACATGATTAGTCGTTTTGTAATGAGAAACTATTAAAAAGAAAATATATATATCAATAGATAGCCCCCTCCCCTCCCCCACCTCCCAAAGAAAAAAAAACACTACAAATAAACGTATGAGAGAAGCTACAATTACAAAAATTAAAAATAACGTGCCTTTCGAAAAAATCATCGAAATAATTTAGTTTTTGTTCCAATGTTTAAATCAACACAATACGAAAATTACCACAATAAACCAACAATAATAAGAGATATTGCTCTTTTATTCCAGCTACCGCCGATTCCAAACAATATAAAAAAGCAAACTACTAAAGGTCCTGAACTTACAAACATTCGACTTAAAAACATTCGGAGATGCAAACAAATCCAACAAAATAACAAAGATAAGATTAAGAAATATTGTAATAAAACTATATTATATCATTTAATACAGTAAACAAAACAACAGTTGTCATAATCTTATATCTATTTCATATGAAACCCGGCTGAGTGTTGACTTTTGTACCTGGAAATCATATTTACTTTTACTTTGATGGCTGCTTTTCCGGTCCCATACAGCAGGGGAACCCCACTCTCGACAGGACCTCCACTGTCGTTTTACCTTGTTCGTTCACAGTATTTATCTTTTCAAGTCACATATTGTTCATTTACTGTTAAATCGTCACTGTCAAAAGACTCATGAAATAAAAAAAACTCTTCAGTTTCCTCTTGAAAGCCTTAATGTCTTCAATCATTTGAATGTTTCGTGGGAGCTTATTATATAGTTTCGGGGCCGCATATTTAAAGGCTCTGGAGCCTAAAGTTGACATAAATCTAGGTTCCAATAGTTTGAACCCATCTGTAACTATTCTCGTGTCGACACGATTTGTTGGCTGCGCAATATGTTGCAATTCTCTAAAGTATTTTGGACGTTCGGTTCTGATAATTTGGTGGGTTACTGTACATATTTTAAATAAAATTCTCGCTTTAATCGGCAGCCAGTGTGAATCAATTAGTATAGGGGTGATCCTTTCTCTAGGTGGGACACCTTTTATCAGTCTAGGCATGTAATTTCGGGTAGGCCTACCCTGGGCCAAAATTAAACCAAATCAAACGTAATAAAAATTCCACTTACAAGTAATTCGACTTACGAGCAGCTTCCTGGAACCAATCAAGTTTGTAAGTTGAGGACCTAAAGGAAAACTAAGTTTGCCATTCCACCGAAGACCCATAGATGCAGTTCTTATGAAAGTTATCAAAATGTCACATGAAACGAGATTTGATCGGTTCCGTGAAAAGTGCTTCGATTAAACTTTCTCAGTCGAACAACCGTTCCAGAAAACTTAATCGTCTGCGTTATTGAGCCGTCGCTAAAATGATCTCTAAAAGATAATCTTTATTCTTCAGAAGAGAATAATATTCTTTTGATATATTTCGGGGTGATCGTGAGTGATCTTTTAGTCGTGATGCCAGATGAGTTACGTCAATCAGTTATTATTGTGTGTATAATTATATATATATATATATATATATATATATATATATATATATATATATATATACATATATATATACATATATATACATACATATATATATACATACATATATATATATATATATATATATATATATCATAATTTTATATATATATATATATATCATAATTTCATGTATATATATATATATATATATATATATATATATCATAATTTCATGTATATATATATATATATATATATATATATATATATATCATAATTTCATGTATATATATATATATATATATATATATATATATATATCATAATTTTATTACTAACACTTACGATTCAAAATTTTTCACATAGGTCACAAATACCATATAAAATCGAATTCGCTGTTCCGTGGAATCTCAGATCCATATATTTATACATACAGTATATATATATATATATATATATATATATATATATATATATATATATATATATGTGTGTGTGTGTGTATGTATATATATACATATATATATATATATATATATATATATATATATATATATATATATATATATATATACACATTTATATGTGTGTATATATATATATATATATATATATATATATATATATATATATATATATATATATCATATACTGTATATATATATATATATGAATTGGTAATAATTGTAATACTATATTGGAAATTGAAGAATGGAAGTGTAGGGCATATCAGATATATGTACATCAGATCAAGCTCATTCGAAAGAGCAACTGTGCCTCTTCGTATCTAATAATTACATATTCTTAAGACCTCTCATATAACGATCACCTTTAATGAGCCATCATTGTAGCTCCTCATTAAGAGGTCCAGATCTTCGTTAATCACCCTAGTCATAGATCTCTTTAGCCTCCCTCCAGATTTAATTAAAACTACAGCAATTAATCAAGAGCCGCCAACTCCTTAAGAAGGATATCACCATAATGAGGCAACGCTCACTCCAGTAAGCAAAAGACTGTAACATATTTAGGATACTCCTTTTATTCCTTTCCTTTCTACTTCCAATTTGTGTCGGATTAGACTGTATTGATGAATTTCAGTTACATGTCTCGGCGCTGGGACCTGGGAGGCTATTTTCGTATTACCTCTAACGTAAGAAAAAAAACTTTAGAAGGTGGAAACCAAAACATCATTCAAGTTTGAACTATTGCTCCTTGGACATTGATCATTGGTCGACCATTTCCCATATACAGTACAGTTAACATTCCGTGTAATATTGTTATTAAACGGATAACATAAAATCAGTAAATAGCTCCACAATGGTCCTGAGGTAATCAACAATCCTAAGAGTTTGAGTAGGGTATTTTTCCGCTGACGCCATATAGGCTACTTCCCATTATTATTATTATTATTATTATTATTATTATTATTATTATTATTATTATTATTATTATAGGTAGAAGTAGTAGTATAGTAATAGTATTAGTAGTAGTATTACTAGCCACGTTACAACCCTGGTTGGAATAGCAGAATGCGACATGCGCAACGGTTCCAACATATAAATATAAGTCACTAAATTTATTACATCAGATATATAAATGACAGCGCTACCAAACGAAGGGTTGTTTATAAACAGCCCTTCCCTTCCTCAAAGGTCAAACAAGAAACAGAAGTGGGGACATGATTTTCGCAAGTTTCACCCTTATATACAGCAATGTGACTCAAAGATTGTACAGCAAGCTCCCACCAGACATCCGAAACTGTAGATATTACGGCTTTCAAGAAGAAACTGAGGACTTTCTTGTTTCAAGAACCTCGATAATGTGGATTTGACAATACACATTCATTATGGGATGTGATACGCAAAATACCTAAGAATGTATACAATAACTGATCTTGAAAGTCCGGTAGTACGTAGGTTCCCCTGTGTGATATGATCAGGAAAGCAACCCTTAAATTAAGTAAAGTAATACTCATGATCTAACAATGAACGACAGTTTTAAGGGTTGCAGAATGCTATCCAAAATTCAATCACCATTCAACACCTCTCTGTTTAGATACTTATTGATGTGTTGAAGATAAGAGAAGCTTTGACCATAATTGTTATTATTATTATTTAAGCTACAACCCTAGTTGGAAAAGCAGGATGCTGTAAGCCCAGAGGCTCCAAGAAGGAAAATAGTCCAGTGAGGGAAGGAAAAAAGAAAATAGAATATTTTAAGATTAACATCATTAAAATAAATATCTCCTATACAAAATATCAAAACTTTAACAAAACAAGAGGAAGAGAAATAAGATAGAATAGTATGCTCAAGTGTACCCTCAAGCAAGAGAACTCTAACCTAAGACAGTGAAAGACCATGGTACAGAGGTTATGGCACTACACAAGAGTAGAGAACAATGGTTTGGTTTTGGAGTGTCCTTCTAGAAAAGCGGCTTAACATAGCTAAAGAGTCTCTTCTACCCTTACCAAGAGGAAAGTGTCCACTTACCAATTAGTGCAGTAACCCCTTAGGTGATGAAGAACTGTTTGGTAATCTGTGTTGTCAGGTGTATGAGGACAGAGGAGAATATGTAAAGAATAGGCAACATTATTCAGTGTGAATGTGTGTAGGCAAGGAGAAAATGAACCGTAACCAGAGAGAAGGATCTAATGTAGTACCATCTGGCCAGTCAAAACACCTCAGGGTTAAAGAGGTATTATTGTCCTATAAAGCAATAATATTAAAAAAAAAAGTCTTTAATAATTGATAGAATGTTACAGCAATGAGCCCAAATCGAGTTTATTTTGAAGGGTTGCCCTCACGACGGTATAAGTCTTATCTTTGTACTTAAAAATTGTTTTTCATATATTAAAAACAAAGCTACAATCTAAATACTAAATACAAATTACAAAAAAAATTATGAAATATAAATGCAGTACTGGTATATCTGTATGGAAATTTTCATAGCAGAACCATATAATAAATATAATAAAAGAAACATCTTATGGGAAATATAAAATACCTAGACACAAAATGACTGGACAGAAAAAAAAATGCCTAAATATCCTCGGACTTCAATAACCGGGATAGATACCCTAGAACTAACTGATCTATTACTCTCTGATGTGAAGAGAGAGACTGTCATGGGCTAACATTAAGTGTGATGTCATCATATACCATTACTGCAAGCCTAATAACCGTTTAAAATACATGCGTCCCTTTCTGGCGGTGGCCGGACGCGGTTCAACTCCTGCCTCATCTCGATAGTTTCCTTAGTGTCTGCAACTTCACCATCCTTGCGAGCTAACGATGTGGGGTATGGTATAGCCTATAGGTCTACCTGATGAGTCATCAGCAGCCACTGTCTAACTCTCTCTCTGGTCCTAGCTTGGATGGAGAGGGGCTTTGGGCGATGACCATATGTGTGTGTATATATATATATATATATATATATATATATATATATATATATATATATATATACCTGATGAGTCATCAGCAGCCACTGTCTAACTCTGTCTCTGGTCCTAGCTTGGATGGAGAGGGGCTTTGGGCGATGACCATATGTGTGTGTATGTATATATATATATATATATATATATATATATATATATATATATATATATATATATACATATATATGTATATATATACACATATATATGTATATATATGGTCAGTCTCTAGGGCATTGTCCTGCTTGCTAGGGCAATGCCACTACGCATCAAGCTTGACATGCTTACCTAGTTGTTATAAGAAAACAAAAAGTAGCACCCCAAACCGAGAAAAAAAAATAATGTGGAATCTGCCTATTCAGAAGGAAAACACATCTTAGTTAAAAGTTTGGTGAGCTAATCTCTCTCGCAAATAGTATGCCCAAACCATATCCATCTACCCTTCATAATGAGACTTTACTTTTACTTTTTACTCTTACGGGTTAATTTCTCCCCCTCCATTAGACAATAAAGTTTGTTCAGGCGGGCCTTGGTGTGTGAAAATAATTTCTTTCCAGTTAATATTTTGCTCTGTATCATTATCAGTTATTTCGCTAGCATTTGTATTCAGGCTTAACAGTTTTCAGGTCACTGTTATAACACTTTCTAAAAAGATATGTCTTCAGGTTTTTCTTGAAAGCTGCCACATTTTTGCTATTTTTGACATCGAGTGGAAGGTCGTTAAAGAGTCTCGGTGCAGCATAACTGAACGTTCTTCCTCCTATTGCATGATTCACACTGATTTCGAATAGTCTATGTGGGTCATCGGCATGTCTAACTCTTACAGCAGCGTTGGTAGCTTGAGGGTAGGGGACCAAGCAATCACGAAGATATTTAGGCTTATCACTTGTAAGTGCTTTGTGAGTCAACAAGCAAACCTTAAATTCAATTCTAGCCTTAACAGGTAACCAATGTAGATCGATCAATGCAGGAGTTATTCCCTCCCGTAGTTTAATACATTTTATCAGTCTAGCCGCCCGGTTTTGCACATTTTGAAGCTTTCTTAGTAGCGTATTGGGCAATTTAAAGTACAGAGAATTGCAATAATCAAGCCTTGATATTACATGACTCATCACTAAAATTTTTGTACTGCCCTCTGTTAAATATTTTCTAATAAATGCTATGTTTCTCAGGTGATAGTTACACAATTTCACTATGTTCACTATTTGGTCCCTTATTGACAAATTACAATATCAGTACACCCAAATTTTTCACAACAGGCACAATCCCAACATCAGCGTCACCAATTTTTATACTTTGAATTAACTGGTAATTCTTCAAAGCCACCTTTGTGCCAAAAAACATACATTCTGTTTTATCATCATTTAATTTATGTTTTTATTTCAGTCATTATCTCATCAATTCTCTTCTTTGTATCTTGTATTGTTGAAATTGAAAGGTAGAACTGAGTATCATCTGCATATAGTATAAAGCCCACTTTTTGTTTTTTCAAGATGTGTGATAGCTCGATAGTGTATATGTTGAACAAGATAGGGCCTAGAACACTACCCTGTGGTACACCTTTCATAAGAATTCTCTCACTGGATCGGTTTCCAGAAACTTCTACAATAGTCTTCCTATTCATTAAGTAACTTTGCAAAAATTCCAGTGCTTCCCCAGTCACTCCAATAGACTTTAAGTCGTCAAGTAAGTACTTCGGCTATACATAAATAGGTCATGCAGCGACGCGTGTGGTACTTTTATTGGTATCGAAAACTGGGATCCTATATACGGTATTAAGCCTACGACAGGCAACCAACTCTCGACACCTATCCTGATGAAATAAGAAAATCCAAATTTATTTTGAAAATGTCGTCGAATTAAGATATCCAAAGAACACGACGAATTCACCCGGAAACGCACTAAACAGCACTTTGAAAAATCAAATATATTCAAAATGCTATTGATAAATGGCGTTCATCTGTAAACACTATGCTATTAAAATTGATACCTTTATTGATCTGACTTAACTAAACTATAGAGGATATGGAGAGATATTCGTAGACGCAATGCCAAAACATCAATTTGAATGATCATTGAACCATAACTAAGATTTGTTACTGGTGGGTCTTACTATCTTGCAATTACAAAATATGTATTCTCGTAGTATAAGTTTTTATTTTACCAAATACTAGTGACGTCATTAAAAAAATAATGTTTAGAAATACGAGAGGAGGTCCTGAAACGGAGCTTCGTGCAATTACACGACCAGAAAAAAAGAAAAAGAAACAATAAACATTACAGCAACTAATGTCTATAGACCTTGACAGTAACTATTGTACAGCACTTGTTTCATACACGCTCGCAAACTGTAACGGTTTTAACTCTATATCTTACCAATCGCTCTTGCTAGCACAAAATTTATTATTTCTTAATTTTCGTGTCGTTCTTTCTCGGAAGTCGTCGTATATAAACTCAGTTATCACCTAACAGCTCGCTCACCATATACCAAAACCACTCTTGAAACCCTTCACGGTCAGTCGTTCATTAGCAATGAATGTCATCTGACTTGTCCTTAAAACGCCTAGTGTCGACTCTGCTCCAGCTCATTAACCACATTGAAATCACTGGCACCTGTAATAAACTAAAGCGCCTTTTCATAACTGCCTTATTTTACCCCCAACCGCAAGGGCACCCAACCACCCGCCCATCCAAACATCCAGCGCTTCAGAGGTTTGTATACCCGAGACTCCTAACACCGGCTGTTATCAAAGGACTATTATCTACCACTAACTCAACAAACTGCTGATGGCAAAGTCTATCTCATCAAGCAAATGCATTGTGTAGAAATTAATTAAAAATCCGCAGATAAGAGCTCACCAAAACGCTCATTTGTTATTATTAAGTTTATCAACTCCTAAAGAGATGATGACTAGCCTCTTCCCACACGCTGCCTAGTTGCACATCTATGCAGGCATATGTTTATCTACTATATATATACATATACGCGCACACACACACACACACACATATATATATATATATATATATATATATATATATATATATATATATATATACATAAATAATTACATATATATACACTAAAGAAGCAGCATGGGTAAGAGAGAAAACTAAAGTAGAGGGTATTCTAACAAGAAAAAGACATGGACGTGGGCAGAACATATAGCGAATGACAGCTAATAGATGGACAAAAAGAATAACAGAATGGGTCCCAAAAGGTTGCGTAGTAGGTTGGCCAGGGCATCAGCCACCCGTTGAGACACTACCACTAGAGTGTTATGGGGTCTTGACTGGCCAGACATTACTACACTGGATCTTTCTCTCTGGTTACGGTTTACTTTCCCTTTGCATACACATACACCGAATAGTCTCGTCTATTCTTTACAGATTCTCCTCTGTCCTCATACACCTGACAACACTGAGATGACCAAACCATTCATCTTTACCAAAGGGGTTAAAAACTACACTGTAATTTTTCAATGGCTACTCTCCTCTTGGAAAGGGTAGAAGAGACTCTTTAGCTATGGTAAGCAGTTCTTCTAGGAGACGGACACTCCAAAATCAACCCATTGTTCTCTAGTCATGGGTTGTACCATAGTCTTTGTACCATGGTCTTCCACTGTCTTGGGTTAGAGTTCTCTTGCTTGAGGGTACACTCGGGCACACTATACTATCTAATTTCTCTTCCTCTTGTTTTGTTAAAAGTTTTTAGAGATTATATAGGACATATTTATGTTAATGTTATTCCTACAATATTTATTTTTTCCTCCTTTCCTTTCCTCACTGGGCTAATTTCCTTGTTAGAGCCCCTGGACTTATAGCATTCTGCTTTTCCAACTAGGGTTGTAGCTTAGCAATTAATAATAATAATAATAATAAATAAATAAATAAATCAGGGGAAGGAAGAAAAGACGATGGATTGACGAGCAAAAAAATTGTGGTTATAGAATGACATGGAAAAATCAACTGACGGGGAGTGGAAGGACATGTCTGAGGCCTTTGTCCTGCAGTGAATCATCAATATATATATATATATATATATATATATATATATATATATATATATATATATATATATATACAGTATATATATACAGTATATGCATTTGTAAAAATTTGTATCATCATATTATATTGCAATACTTCTATTAACTTTCAGAATAGACTTTAGTTTATCCATCAAGACATGTTATGGTGTATGTTAAAAAACAATAGTGAGTTTATAACCAAAGCCCTCAGAAGAATATTGGGAGTTAAATGGCAGGACAGGATTAGAAAAGAAACTATAAGAGAGATTACGCCAGTGCCATATGTGGATGAAATTATGGTGAGGGGTAGATGGAGATGGTTTTGGGCATGCTCTTCGCACTCCCCAAGAGAGATTAGCTCACCAAGTTTTCAACTGGGCTCCACAAGGCACTAGAAGAGTTAGAGGACCCAGGTCTACATGGTTAAGAACCATGAAGCGTGAAGTAGATGATGAATGGAGATGCATTGATTTAAAAGCTCAACATAGAGACGACTGGTGCAATGTAACAGAGGCCCTTTGTGTCAATAGTAGTAGGAGGAGATAATGATGATGACATTCCTGACGCGCTTCTCTCTCTGCCTTAGCGCAAGAGTCCGTGTCTTGCTGTAAGGCAAGTCGTTCTCAAACGAACAAAGAAGATCAAGCTGGCGCGCTACAGTTGCATCCTCAGCATTTCGACGCCTTGATGCGCGTATATTCGTAACCTGTTGTGCTACAGTGCTGTTTTCGCGTGTGTACCCGGCCTTACCAAGTGCGGGATGTGAGAGTCCATCTAATGCCATTGTATATTCTAGATCTTGGAAAAAAACTTTTTTAGGAAAGCATACTGACTTATATATAAGGTACTTTTCTTACCAAAAGATTCTTAAGTTCTCCATCTCATTACCTAAGGGAGGGCGCTAAAACTTTTAATCCTTCTCAGATAAAAAATGAAAAAAAAAAATGGTATAATTTATGTTGGTCATTAGGAGAGAATATCGTAATTAATCACCCTGATTTTAGAAGATTTTATCTTTGTCCCAGTTCGGTTCGGTTAGATGTTTATACCCATCATATTCATAATGAGAAATGGTTTAAAAATTCAAAAGGTGATCTATGAATCAACTTAATGACATTCTGTTTTCAAGATTGTACAAAATATTTTTTTTCACTGTTTTACACACTCTCTCTCTCTCTCTCTCTCTCTCTCTCTCTCTCTCTCTCTCTCTCTCTCTCTCTCTCAGGGAATTTGGAATGATATAGCTTGTTTGTCATCTAGACTATGAAATACCCGAAGTAACTGAGAATGGAAAATATCTTGGAGATTGTGTTCTGGAAAGCGTTTTCAAAAGAAAAAAAAAAGAAATTAACTCCATCCAATACACACAAAAATTCTGGAGAACAGTTATAAAAACTACAAAAACTGCAACATTATAATCTAATCATAACCAAATTTGATTTCAAAATATACAATAACGACCTAAAATCAATAAACGGAAAAGATACGCGTTGAAAAGAAGCTTAACGTCCATGTCTTGGGATCAGCTATCAGTGTCTGCAGCCTGGCTGTCCTTAAGAGCTTTTGGGGATTCGGGGACCCTATAGGCCTACCTGCCGAGTCATCAGCAACCATTGACTGGCCTTCCCTAATCGGTCTCTAGGACATTGTCCTTCCTCTTGACTCAGGCGCTGAATAACGAACTTTAGAATTTTAAACAGGTCATTTATCTGTTGTCCAAAGTCTAGTGAAAGACCATACACATATATGATCAGGTTGGTAAGACCACATCGTTGGAGGCTATGATTTTGAGTCTAAGCTCCCCTGTCCAAAGGTACGTTCCAGGCATATTAAAACCAATGAAGATAACATTAACCAATAAAATCAATTAGATCCAGTGGCTTGAACACAGGACCAACAGATTACGAGTCGCCGACGATGCTAAGCTACTATAACAGTTTACATTGAATAAAAGCACTGAGATATAACAGATTATTAAAAAGGGACATGAGAGCTGAAAGTAAGAAAATTTGATCATTTTGGTGACCTTTGCTGAGACGAAAGGAGACTGATATGGAAGAATTAAGTCAATAATGTAAGGGACAAAATGGCAAGAGCTGATATACTAATAAAGAATATAAAAAAACTTTTAAATCAAGAGATACTAGATTCTCAGTCCGGCATTTCTAATGAAGATTTTAATGTGTAAAACGTATCTGCATAAAGAGTAGTTAATGGTGAAACGTTGCTTAAAGATAATGTAGTCTTGTGTCAACAAATTATCCTAAAGAGTAACGTATGTCTAGAAAAAACGAGATAAGGAGAAGTTTATGTAGGATACTGTAAGAAAACAGAGCTATACTGTTAGTTCTAAGGATTAAAGATATGTTGTACTGTGTTAGGGTAAATGTAACAGAGACCGGCTTTCTGTTTCGATGTGGTAACATCCCTGACTGGTGAACGCCAGACAGAGATTAGAGTCCCGCCCAAACTCGTTAGTTTCTTTGATAACAGCAACCTCACCATCCTTGTGAGCGAAGGATGGGGGGTTTGGAGGAGTCTATAGGTCTATCTGCTGAGTCATCAGCAGCTATTGCCCAGCCCTCCTTTGTCCTAGCTTGGGTGGAGAGGGGGCTTGGGCGCTGATCATATGTATACATGGTCAGTCTCTGGGGCATTGTTCTGCTCTATAGGGCAATGTCACTGTCCCTTGCCTCTGCCATTCATGAGTGGCCTTTAAACCATTAAACGGATATAAGGATAAATTCGGAGTTAAATAACTGTCATATGTTACACTATTATCGGATTAAAAAAAAAAAAAGTTAATTAGTAAATCAAAATTATATTTTTGGGGCTATTTAAAGAAATGAACTTGATTTAATATCTTCAAAATTTGAATTACCGTTTTTTTTTTTGTATTGCTAATATGAAAAACTGCCTAGCCCGATAATCTTAGTAAGTAGAAGATGCGATTAAATATTTAGTTAGAGTAACTGTGTGTGTGTCTGTGTATGAGAGAGAGAGAGAGAGAGAGAGAGAGAGAGAGAGAGAGAGAGAGAGAGAGAGAGAGAGAATTATATTGTTGGAAGCACAGTAAATCAGCCTTTGGTGAAACAGGCAACTTGGGAGAGAGAGAGAGAGAGAGAGAGATAGAGAGAGAGAGAGAGAGAGAGAGAGAGAGAGAGAGAGAGAGAGAGAGAGAGAGAGAGAGAGAGTTGACAATGTCGGAAGCACATAGAAAACAAGGTAAAATAAAAAAGGGCGAGTTAAATTTTATTTGCCCGGGGGAAATCAATCTTAGTGTGGATCCTTAACCAAAACTATCTCGTCCAAAATCCTGAGCAAATATTTGAAGAAATCTGAATGAAAAATGTCAAAGGAAATATAAAGAAAGTGGTCTTCAGATTAATGCATTTATCCTGTTCGAGCTAAGAGCAAAATCGCCATGAAGCTAAAGGTGTTATTATTATTATTATTATTATTATTATTATTATTATAATTAGCCAAGCCACAACCCTAGTTAGAAAAGAAAGACGCTACAAGCCCAAAAGCTCCAACAGGGAAAAATAGCCAAGTGAGGAAAGGAAATAAACAAATGATGAGAAAAAATTAACAATAAATCATTCTACAAACAGTAACAACTTCAAAATAGATATATCATATATAAACTATAAAAAGACTTAAGTCAGTCTGTTCAACATAAAAACATTTGCTGAAACTTTGAACTTTTGAAGTTCTACTGATTCAACTACCCGATTAGGAAGATCATTCCACAACTTGGTCACAACTCGAATAAAACCTCTAGAATACTGTGTAGTATTGAGCCTCATGATGGAGAAGGCCTGGCTATTAGAATTAACTGGCTGCCTAGTATTACGAACGGGATGGAGTTGACCAGGAAGATCTAAATGTAAAGGATGGTCAGAATTATGAAAAATCTTATGCAACATGCATAATGAACTGAACGACGGTGCCAAAGATTAATATCTAGATCAAGAATAAGAAATTTTAATAGACTGTAAGTTTCTGTCCAACAAATTAAGATGAGAATCAGTATCTGAAGACCAGACAGGAGAACAATACCCAAAACAAGGTAGAATGAAAGAATTAAAACACTTCTTCAGAATAGATTGATCACCGAAAATCTTGAGAGACTTTCTCAATAAGCCAATTTTTTGTACAATTGAAGAAGACACAGACCTGATATGTTTCTCAAAAGTAAATTTTCTGTCGAGAATCACACATAAAATTTTAAAAGTCAAAGTTAAAGAAACATTATCAATACCGAGATCCGGATGTTGAGGAGCCACTGTCCTTGACCTACTTACAATCATACTTTGAGTTTTGTTAGGATTCAACTTCATACCCCATAATTTGCACCATGCTTTGATTTTAGCTAGATCTCTATTAAGGGATTCACCAACCCCAGATCTACATTCAGGGGATGGAATTTATGCAAAGAGAGTACCGTCATCTGCATATGCAACAAGCATTTTTCTAGGCCAAACCACAGGTCATGTGTACATAGTATGAAAAGTAATGGGCCAAGAACATTAACCTGTAGAACACCAGATATCACATTCCTATACTCACTATGGTGCCCATCAACAACAACTCTTTGAGATCTAATACTTAAAAAATCCATAATAATGCTAAGCAACGATCCACCCATTCCTAACTGTTTAAGTTTGAAAACACGGGCCTCATGATTAACACGGTCAAAGGCAGCACTAAAATCAAGGCCAATCATACGAACTTCCTGACCATAATCAAAGGATTTCTGTATAGCATTGGGGATTGTAAGAAGGGCATCACAAGCTCCGAGGCCTTTACGAAAACCAAATTGCAAACTAGGGAATAGATGATTACTTTCAGCAAACCTATTGAGACGTTTTGCCACAAGACGTTCAAAAACTTTAGATAATATGGGAGTTAAGGAAATTGGGCGGTAATCGGTTGGACTTGAGCTACCACAAACACATTTATATAGAGGAGTAACATTACCAATTCTCCAATAAAAGGCCTTATATTTGGCAACGTTAAGAATAACTAAATGTACAATTTTTAGTCAACTAATATATACAAGAAGCATAAATTTATGACCAAGGGCCAGACATGATAACAACCATCTTAATAAGGAAATGGAGTAGTAAGGCTAGCCAATGTCCGTTGGTCTAGGCCAAGAAAATGGGAAAAAAAATGTGTTGACGTATAATTGTTTTCTTTAACTAAAGGGGCATTCAGCAGAGCTCAGACCTCCGACGCGGCAGCCTATTTCTCAACCTATTGCTAGGCCTTGACCTTTGACCTTAACATGTATTAATTGGCGTGGAATTTCATACACTCAAACATAAACCAAGTTTGAAGTGTCTGTGACAACGATGTCCAAACTTATTCCTAATTACGTGAATTGGACATTTTGCTTGACAGTGACCTTGACCCTGCCCCTCCAAAATGTAATAATTTCCCACTTTTAACATAAAAGTTAATCCCTGGAAGTTTCAATACTTTACGGTTGAAATTGTGGCCAGGAAGCTGTTCACAAAAAAAATAAATAAATAAAGAAAATAAAAGGGGGGGGGGGGTGAAAACATAACCTTCCAACTTCGTTGGCGGAGGTAATAAACTACAGAGATTTAACCAAAGGCGATCAGAACAAGAACACCAATAGAATCTACAGACGCAAGACTACGTGAGCGGTTTTTTTTTTTTTTAAATACTGGCGTTTCTAAAAGAAATAAGTCAACGGTTTATCATTATATATAGACCTATTTGGTTGTGCAAATCTTCTCAGCATTATGGTCTGGAATACTTCCGTACATTTCGCTGATAAAGATAACCACTTAACAAAAAATTTACATAATTAAGCAAACCTAACGTTTAATAGGCCTACAAAGTTAAACCAATCTTCTCTTCCCAACAAAATTGAAATAAACTGACTTATCGTTTTCTTTACACGAGAAATAATAATTTCATACTAATATGATATAAAACGACGTAGTTACGGATGATAAGCAACTTGTTCTGAAGTCATTATTTTCATAAATAGGCAACTCATAAATATAAATTTAAGACGCCTTAATTTCCTTGGTGCATGACACTCACAATTTACTCTAAATATTGCAACTTGTACGAATGAATGCTAATTTATGTCTGCACTATTGCAACATGCAGCCTGATGATTTGCAGTCACGCACAATATGCTTTACAGCTGATTAAATCATACTCATGACTCAGAATCTCTCTCTCTCTCTCTCTCTCTCTGGTATTCATTCAACCCAAGAACTCTTTAATGACTAAAATTGATTTCTTCTGAAACCCATATTGGTAAAAAGTAGTCTTCTATACCATTTCTGTACTTTGATACTAGCCTACATGAAATGGTCTTTCGAGAATTAATCTCTCTCTCTCTCTCTCTCTCTCTCTCTCTCTCTCTCTCCAAATTTTGATTGTCATATGGTATTCAGTCGACACAGGAAACCTTAAAAGACTAAAATTTATTTCTTTTGAAATCCATATTAGTAAAAACTTAGTTTTTAAACCATTTCTGTACTTCTTCTTGAGAATTCATTGCTGATACAAATTCTTGAGTATACTCTCCAACTGAATACTTGTTAAATACCTAAAATATTAATCCTGTGTCAAAGTTAAAAGAGTTACAGTAAATAAATAGGTTATCGGAATGAGGAAAGACATTTATATCTAAAAAGGCAAAAGGGAAAAGGAAATAAAAATCTGAATTTAACTTGACTTTAACGGAAAGAAAGTTAACGAGGATTTGGTTACTTGGGAAACTTGAGAATTACATTTCCCGCCATGGGACAACTTGTTTAACTTGACGATACCAAATGTGACTGTCTACCCTCTCTCTCTCTCTCTCTCTCTCTCTCTCTCTCTCTCTCTCTCTCTCTCTCTCTCTCTCTCTACACACACACACACACACATATATATATATATATATATATATATACATATATATATATATACCGTATTTCCCGTGTGATAAGACGCTACAAGTGGTAAGACGCACCCTTAAATTGGCAAGGCAGTTTTAGAAGAAAAAAAAAAAAGAGGATTTTAAAAACTTCTTATCACAAATCCCTAGTC
The DNA here is from genome assembly GCF_036898095.1 of Palaemon carinicauda. Classification (NCBI taxonomy): domain Eukaryota; kingdom Metazoa; phylum Arthropoda; class Malacostraca; order Decapoda; family Palaemonidae; genus Palaemon; species Palaemon carinicauda. The sequence goes on from NC_090729.1 coordinate 129,974,929, forward strand.
AGCGACTCTAGCGTAATTATAGTCTTGCAAAGTAACTTTTCTTATTTTGGGTGTATTATGAAATGTCTAAGTTAATATTAATTAGGTATATGCCGATTATCCCAATTTTATTACATATTCATTTAAGAAACCACTAAACCAGTCGTGGTTTCCACCACAACTATACGTTTAGTCATAGTGTTTGGTGTTTCAAATGTTGTTTACATGAAAGCATCGTTGCCAAAGGTTCATAAAATTTTGTTAAAGAGGTAAAATTCTAGTAATATTTCCAAAATTTCTCATATAGCCTATATATTCTCATACGAAATGTAATTATTGATTAAATAAATCTAGAAAACTTTTTAGGTGGAATGATTTTGCTACTGTTTATGTGATTCTCGGGGTAGATATTTTTTCTGCAAATTGGTAATACTGCAATCAACAAACAGAAGTTTTTTCCAAGGTCGTATTTTGCAACTGTTTGTTTGTATTATTTCGTAACTCAGGAAACAAAGTCATTATCGATATATTACTTTGTTACAAAATATCAACAAGAATGAGAAAATAGATATATACTGCATAAACTACTAATATGTCATAGCGTCGTCTGCTATGAGATAATTAGTTAGCATGTTTGCTTGTAGAAGGGGGTTAGCCAGTCATCAGCTGATTACCAAAAAGAAAAAAAATGTGCTATTGTACTTCATTAAAGGAAGTGCAATATAAAAATAAATGAATTTATTACATATGAATGATAATTGTAGGTTTATATTCTATCTCGTCAGTTTGAGTGCTTGTATGTCAATAGTTGGGTGTTTGAGGGGTGTTAAACTCTCTTATACAACTTTTTCCTTAGTGTTAAGACGCAGGGTGATTTTGGGGGGCATTTTTCGTGAAAAAAGGTTCGTCTTATGAGACGGGAAATACGGTGTGTGTGTATATATATATATATATATATATATATATATATATATATATATATATATATATATATATATATACATACTGTATTTACGGTCTATATATTAAATATTGCACTGGAACAGAAAAAAAAGGTTCGTTATTTTTTATACTTTATATAAAAGAGGCTGCGTTAATTCCGCTCTTACTTTTATTTGTAAAAATATTCTCGGCGAGTTCATCCATAGCTTTTAATAAATCAATAAAACAAAAAGTAATTTTATCAGTTAATCGCGTCATTGGACGAACTCGAATCACTAACATTTTTTTTTATCAATGGCTGCAGCTGAACTCCTACATCCACAACTAAACATTTAAATGCACATTTCCAAAATGAGTTATATTTCAAGGGAATACATTTCTCGTTATTTCCATCATACGTTCTACGACAACATTCAACCGAAAATAAACCATCTTTCTAATCGGGTAGTTGAATCGATAGAGCTTCTAAGCTTCAAAATTGCAGCAAATGTTCATTTGCTTAACCGGTTATTAGACGTATCATTTTATAGCATATATATGAAAGATCTGTTTTAGTGTTGTTATTGTTCTTGAATTACTTTACTTTAAGTGTTCATTTCATATCATATAGTTATTCATTCCCTTACTTCCTTTCCTCACTGGGATATAAACTGTTGGAGCCCTTGGCCTTATAGCAACCTGCATTTCCAACTAAGGTTGTAGCTTAGCTAATAATAATAATAATAATAATAATAATAATAATAATAATAATAATAATAATGAATTGGGTTTCACTGAATATGGGCTATTTTGACACAGAGCCTACGTCGAGGGAATGCTATAAGATCTTATGTAATGCCTGTCGTGGACAGCAAAGGTGCACTGACCATTTTTTATTGATTGCATAAACTGTACTGGTCAAATGTTATAAAAATATGGAAATTTATGTTAAGTCAATGGTAGTAGGTTGGCCAGGGCACCAGCCGCCCGTTAAGATACTACCACTAGAGAGTTATGGGGTCCTTTGACTGGCCAGACAGTATTACATTGGATCTTTTTCTCTGGTTACGGTTCTTTCTCTTTGCCTACACAGACACCGAATAGTCTGGCCTATTCTATACAGATTCTCCTCTATCCTCATACACCTGACAACACTGAGATTACCAAACAATTCTTCTTCTCTCGAGGGGTTAACTGCTAAACTGTATTTGTTCAGTGGCCACTTTCCTCTTGGTAAGGGTAGAAGAGGCTCTTTAGCTATGGTAAGCAGCTCTTCTAGGAGAAGGACACTCCAAAATCAAACCATTGTTCTCTAGTCTGGGGTAGTGCCATAGCCTCTGTACCATGGTCTTCCACTGTCTTGGGTTAGAGTTCTCTTGCTTGAGGGTACACTCGGGCACACTGCTCTATCTAGTTTCTCTTCCTCTTGTTTTGTTAAAGTTTTTATAGTTTATATAGGAAATATTTATTTCAATGTTTTTGCTGTTCTTAGAATATTTTATTTTTCCTTGTTTCCTTTCCTCACTGGGCTATTTTCCCTGTTGGAGCCCCTGGGCTTATAGCATCCTGCTTTTCCAACTAGGGTTGTAGCTTAGCATTTAATAATAATAATAATAATAGAGTGACAACACACAACACAGACACCATTCCCAATGTGTTATTGGGTCGAAGGACTATTTTACCCTGTTGGAGCCCTTGCGTTTATAGCATCCGGCTTTTCAAACTAGCTTTGTGGCTTAGCTATTATTATTATTATTATTATTATTATTATTATTATTATTATTAATATGCTTTTCCCACTAGGTTTGTGGCTTAGCTAATAATAATAATAATAATAATAATAATAATAATAATAATAATAATAATATGCTTTTCCCACTAGGTTTGTGGCTTAGCTAATAATAATAATAATAATAATAATAATAATAATAATAATAATATGCTTTTCCCACCAGGTTTGTGGCTTAGATAATAATAATCATAATAATAATAATCATAATAATAATAATAATAATATGCTTTTCCCACTAGGTTTGTGGCTTAGCTAATAATAATAATAATAATATGCTTTTCCCACTAGGTTTGTGGCTTAGCTAATAATAATAATAATAATAATAATAATAATAATAATAATAATGATAATGTGCTTTTCCCACTAGGTTTGGGGCTTAGATAATAATAATAATAATAATAATAATAATAATAATAATAATAATAATAATAATAATGACTTGGGTTTAATGAATTTGGGCTATTTTAACCCGAAGCCTGCGTCGAAGGAATGTTACAAGACCTTATGTAATGCCTGCCCAGCACCTATTTGACTAAATAGGCTATCAAACAATCATTGCTATTTTCTAGTTTTGATCATTTTCTTTGATGTTCACAATTTTCACTTTAAAAATTCTTGAAACGTAAAATAATACAGGATTTTAAAACAAAATGTTTCTTTCCTTCGAGTTAATTAATGATTTGTAGATTTAAGTACGCTGGGTTATAATAGCCTGGTGCTGGATTCTGTAAGACCATTCAGTGAGGCAAAATCCGGCAGTTGTACTATGAAGTACAAGTTATATGTTGGAGAGTAAGATGGAAGAAAGCATGAAAGAGCGGGGTTAAAATATATAGATATAAAGCAAATGATGGTAGCCTAGGTAGTGAAGGAATGCTGTTGACATCCTCAAACAGTGTAGTGGGCGCCGAATAAGACGAACCCTACGGCCAAGAGCGGTTGAAAATCTCTCAAACGCTCAACTTTAACATGGATTCATCAAACCTTGAATTTCATAAAGCTTCACTTGACTTCGTTTGAATGCAGATTTATGAATAATATACGAGCAATGATATGTGAAAAGAAATTAAGATGATTCAACAAGAGACGAAAATCACTGAGAAAAGACCGCTTTCATTCCAAACGTTAATCCCAATACTGTATTGTTCAAACAGTTAAATATGTAAAATTATTAAAGTTTCTATCCAACAAAGAATTTCGCATGAAGCACTTCGAACTAACTGCACGGGGATATAATTTTTCTAAATATAGGATTTTTTTTTAAATAAAAGTTTTTTTGCTTCCTCGGGTCACTAATGAATAATGGGCGAGTTGAATAAATACAATATAATTAATATAATATAGGAATTTTTTTTTTCAAACCAAACCACTTTGTTATCACATTCTTAAAATTCATAAATCTTAAAACTATTGTAAATAGAAATACTAAAGACAACGATAATTCAAGTGATAACACTCACTCATAGCCGGAGATAGGGCGACAGCTGTCCTTTTCCATCCATAATCGTATGACCAAGTTAAATATAAAGATGACCAGAAAAGTATTCCCAATGAAAAGAAAGGGTGATGATTGTCCTATTATTCAACTTTGCACACCCCAAAAAGGCAGTCAATAGCTGCAGTAAACAAATAATTGGCGTAGATATTACCTACAAGTTGTGACTTGTCAAAGTTCCTAATTCTTTGGGTTGCAAGTCTTCGTTCTCGACATACTATCTATGAGGTTAGTGACCTGTGGCTAACGACGTAAGATGTGTAGTCACTGTAATACGATCATGACTGCAATATAACCATTCAGATTCTCTTCAGTTTCCTCTTGGAATATATATCAAAACAACAGCCCTGGTGGTTCACATTAACGTCAGTCACAAAAATAGCGCATAACACAAAGATTACAACAAAACGAATCGACGAAACCTTATTTTTCGTTCCCATGCTATCCAATGGAGTCCTAAAGTTCACGACTATTTATTCGAATTCACACCAATAGTCTCCGGGATATTCTTCGTTATAAAATAATTGCCTTTTATATCACTCGATCACCAAACAAATCACACTGCGAGAACAGTCAACAGACCGATTAACGATGTGCTCGAGTCTCTGGGCTGAGCCTCTGAGGGGGAGGGGGTTGCTTAAGGGAGGGTCGTATTTTCTTGTTCAGTCGAATTTCCTGCGTTCTGATTGGCTATCAATTTAAAGAGACTTGAAAACGCTTGCTGATTGGTTGTTGGTTAACGAACAAGAAGTTGGGAGTTGTTCTCTTCCAGTAAACTAGCAAACTATGCAACTCGGTGATTCTGACATAATTGTCGTTTTAAATATGTCCGTGATATAAATTTTTATACACTTTTTATTAAAATAGAAAAATCATTTAACTAAATGTTCGAGTGCTTTGTTTATTTTATGACTGATTGCTTGCGAAATATTTAGTTATGGAACATTGTTTAAAAAACCGGAACTAGCTATTTATTATTTGTCTAATTTATATTGCCCGGCGTCACTCTCTCTCTCTCTCTCTCTCTCTCTCTCTCTCTCTCTCTCTCTCTCTCTCTCTCTCTCTCTCATTGCATTAAATCTTATTGATTAAAGATGCCATAGACCTAGAATATAAGGCAAACGGAGGAGTGCTGATAAATTGGGAAAATTGAATATAGGATTTTTTTTAGAACATCTTGGTTCACACTTGTGCTCTCCTGTCACCTACTCCGTAATTCTAAAACAGCTACTTATCTTATGACAATTAAAAAGGAGTACAATTTTGTTTCAAACAACTCGTAATTATATTAAAGACACTGAAAGACCTAGCTTATAATTTGACAAATTAATACAGCTGAGGTAGGTAGGCTTAATAAATCATTCTAAACATGAATGAAGTCATACTGTGTTTTATTCAAAACACACATACCTACTTCACATCTCTATATTTTTCGCCATCACACGTTATTATTATTATTATTATTATTATTATTACTTGCTAAGCTACAGCCTTAGTTGGACAAGCAGGATTCTTTGAGTCCAGGGGCTCCAACAGAGAAAATAGCCCAGTGAGGAAAGGAAACATGGAAATAAGAGAAGTAATTAGAAGTAAAAATAAAATATTTTAAGAACAGTAATAACACTAAGATAAATATTTCATATATAAACTATAAAAACATTAACAAAATAAGAGGACGAGAAATAATATCGAATAGGGTGCCCGAGTGTACCCTCAAGCAAGAGAACTCTAACGTACTAAGCAAATAATTAATCTCAATGATCAATTACTATATTCCCACCATTAAAGGTTTAATGGTTTAAAGGCCGCTCATGAATGGCAGTGACATTGCCTTATCGAGCAGGACAATGCCCAGAGACTGATCATAATTATGATCAGCACCCGAGCCCTCACTCCACCTAAGCTAGGACCAAGGAGGGCCAGATAGTGGCAGCTGATGACCCAGCAGCTAGACCTGTAGGCTCCCCCAAACCTCCCATCCTTAGCTCACAAGGATGGTGAAGTTGTAGCGACCGAAGAAACTTACGAGTTTGAGCGGGACACGCACCCCAGTCTGGTATTCACCAGTCAGGGACGTTACCACATCGGCCACCACAACCCCTACCTTTACCTTCATCAAGTCTTTTATCTTTTTTCACATTTATTATCTGTTTTGTGAATTGCCTCTTCTCTTATCCTCCCTTTATTTGATATATAGACCATCATTCTTCTATTCTCCACCAATTCCTTCTATAATTCACTGCTCCAGTTTCTGTTATCAGCCAGACACAGGCTCTTGCAACTACGGGTTGCTTTAAGTTGCTTGAACTTAATCTCGCTCATATTCATTATGAACTTTGAATATCGTTTGACTCTGTTACCGATAATCAGTGCTTTGTATCTCAAAATACTATCCATTTCATTCAAGGTTTTTATCTGTGGCCAGACACTGCAACTGTCTCTTCCATCCTTTCTCTTGATTCTTGCTTCACTCTATTTACACTAATAATGAGTAGTCAAGGAGATTTACACACAACTACACTAACCCACAAAGTTTGCGGGTGTGGACGGACATAAAATTACCATAAACAGACGCAATTGGAAGGACGTGCCTGAGTCCATTGTTCTGCAGTGGGTTATTATTATTATTATTATTATTATTATTATTATTATTATTTGCTAAGCTACAACCCTAGTTGGGAAATCCGGATGCTATAAGCCCAGGTGCTCCAACGGATAGTGATACATGCATACACACACACACACACACACACACATATATATATATATATATATATATATATATATATATATATATATATATATATATATATATATATATACTGTATTCATATGCATATATGTTTTTTTTCTTCTTTTTTTTTGAATGGGGATATCTTAACGTGGTAGTGGGTTGAGTATCGCCATGATCAGTAAGCAGTACTAGTCAGGGCCACCCACATTATGTTGGTTTGCTGTGAGTGATCAGACTAAAGTCTTCCACTATCACCAATCCGTAGAGGCCAGCGTGGTGACCAAAACTGGTTAAACCCCTGACTGGCCTGACATAAATAAGGACATGTCAGCGGCTTTTGTCCTGCAGTGGACTACAAACGGTTACATTTGTTGTTGTTGTTGTTGTGTGTTTGAGTGTATCATTCACTACTCTATGTAATCATGATTTTGTGGTAAACAGGACATTCTAGATTATGATAACATGAAAATTATACATTTAGGTGACAGACTTATTAATGTAGTATGCAGAATGAAACTACAATCTACAATGCATTCATCTTTATATTCATAATTCCCTTCATTCGAGAAGTGATTTTCCTTCAATCGAGAAGCAATTTAATCGAGAAGTAATTTTCTTTCAACTGAGAAGTAATTTAATCGAGAAGTAATTTTCCTTCAATTGAAAAGTAATTTTCCTTCGATCGAGAAGTAATTTTGATTCAGTCAAGTAGTAATTTAATCGAGAAGTAATTTTACTTCAATCGATATGTAATTAAATCGAGAAGTAATTTTCCTTCAATTGAAAAGTAATTTTCCTTCGATCGAGAAGTAATTTTGATTCAGTCGAGTAGTAATTTAATCGAGAAGTAATTTTACTTCAATCGAGATGTAATTAAATCGAGAAGTAATTTTCCTTCAATTGAAAAGTAATTTTCCTTCAGTCGAGAAGTAATTTAATCGAGAAGCATTCTTACCTCAATCGAGAATTTAATTGAGAAGTAATTTTCCTTCAATCGAGAAGTAATTTTCCTTCCATAGAGAAGTAATTTTCATTCAATCGATAAGTAATTTACGAGAAGTAATTTTCCTTCAATTGAGAAGTAATTTTCATTCAATCGATAAGTAATTTAATCAAGAAGTAATTTTCCTTCAATCTAGAAGTAATTTAATCGAGAAGTAATTTTCCTTCAATCGAGAAGTAATTTTCCTTCACTCGAGATGTTATTTAATCGAGAAGTAATTTTCCTTCAACCGAGAAGTAATTTAATCGAGAAGTAATTTTCCTTCAATCAAGAAGTAATTTAATCAAGAAGTAATTTTCTATCACTCGAGATGTTATTTAATCGAGAAGTAATTTCCTTCAATCGAGAAGTAATTTTACTTAAATCGAGACGTACTTTAATCGCGAAGTAATTTTCCTTCAATCGAGAAGTAATTTTCCTTCAATCGAGAAGTAATTTTCCTTCAATCGAGAAGTAATTTAATCGAGAAGTAATTTTCCATCACTCGAGATGTTATTTAATCGAGAAGTAATTTTCCTTCAACCGAGAAGTAATTTAATCGAGAAGTAATTTTCCTTCAATCAAGAAGTAATTTAATCAAGAAGAAATTTTCTTTCACTCGAGATGTTATTTAATCGAGATGTAATTTCCTTCAATCGAGAAGTATTCTTACTTCAATCAAGATGTAATTTAATCGAGAAGTAATTTTCCTTCAATCAAGAAGAAATTTTCCCTTAATCGAGAAGTAATTTAATCAAGAAGTAATTTTACTTCAGTCGAGAAGTAATTTTACTTCAATCGAGATGTAATTTAATCGCGAAGTAATTTTTCTTCAATCGAGAAGTAATTTAATCGAAAAGTAATTTTCCTTCAATCGAGAAGTAATTTAGTCAAGAAGTAATTATTATACATCGTCCATCAGATCCCAAATTCTCTCTCAGCGCCAACTCCTGCTCAGTTTTATTCCCAAGAGAAGAAACATCAAGATGGAGAAGCTACTGCTGTTCGTGTCTCAAAGAAGCTGTTTCTCGTATGTCTTCAGAAGTTATGAATAAGAATGAACCAGAGGGAAAACATCTGAGCTCATGCCCCACTTACAGTTGACCATCACAGCCTCTGGATTTCAAACTTAGCAAATGTTTATGCCCGGTTTTATAATACATAAGATTTGTTACTTCCGCCAACGAAGTTGGAAACAGGTTATGTTTTCACTTCTGTGTTTTTTTTTCTGTGTGTGTGTTTGTTTGTGAACAGCTTCATGGTCACAATTTTAATCGTAGAGTAATGAAACTTGCATGGATTAACTGTTATGTAAAAAGTTGGAAATTAAATTTTGGAAGGTCAAGGTCAAAGGGCAAGGGCACGGTCAAGCAAAATGTCCAATTCACGTATTTAGGAATAAGTTTGGACATCGTTGTCACAGAGACCTCAAAATTTATTCATATTTGAGTATATTGAAATCCATGGCAATTAATAAATGTTAAGGTCAAAGGTCAAGGTCAAGGTCGAGCAAAGGGTAGAGGTATAAGCTGCCGCGACGGAGGTCTGCGCTCTACTTAGTGCTCCTCTAGTTAAATATCCTTTTTAACTCTTTTAGGAATGATAGCAAGCCACCGGTTTTGTTCATTCAGAATTTATAACATTTGACTGATGCAGGTTTTAAAAGGTAATTGAAAAGTGCGAAGACTAAAAATTGGAATTAATATTCTCCATAATCTAAGGATCCATGAATGATTAAATTGAGAGCCCTATGAATTATAAAGGGCTTAAGTTCAATTATATTGGGGAATTAATAATAATCATATAGAGGAACAGGCAAATAAAACAGCCTAAAGGTTAACGAGAGCTGGATTAAATTTTCACACCAAAATTTACAGATATCGTAATTATATAACAGGATAAAAATTTACAAATATTTTGAGTCATAATGAGAATGAATTTCTCTAACTACCTTTATGGCTTATGTATAAAATGTATGATATGTTAACAGACCAAAAATGCAAAATAAACAAGCTAAGATTTCAGGAAAGAAATAAAACCAGAATTTTCCTTTCAGGATGTACTCTGGAAATTCCTGGCAGAAATAATTTGATTCTGTGCAAATGTCATTTCCAGCCCCTCGCTTCCTCACTTAATCCGGAATGACTTCTTGAAAGCGAGGTAGACAAGGAAATTTCCTTGTCTTTCACCTGCTAAATGGATTTCCTCTGTTTGACAATACCTTTAAGAGCCCAGGCTTGTTTGGGCTGTTTGTTTTGGCTTGAAGCTTTTCTCGTTTTTAATTCAATTTTTCTTCTTCTCGTGTAATAAGAGCAATAGTATTTATAGGTTTACATTAACCACATCAATGTATACATACATACATACATATATATATATATATATATATATATATATATATATATATATATATATATATATATATATATATATATATATATATATATATATATATATATATATCTATATACATATATATATATATATATATATATATATATATATATATATATATATATATATATATGTTTGTATGTGTTTGTGTCTGTACCAGGTTAGTAAGAAGTGATTGACTGATACTGCAGACGTAACAAGTGGTAAAACCTAGCCATTGATGCGTTAGAAAATCCACTGTACTTTAACCCCCTTAGGAAGGATATCCCCTCTAATGGCAACCACTTACATCAGGTCGGTAAATTCATTGAGATATGTTACAGTGGTTGTGGCAAACAGCACAACCTTGACACTGCTTCCTAAGGATTGTGGACTCCCTGGTGGGACGAAACGTCCCCCAATTGGCAGATGAGCCTCTTCTCCAGAAGCCTCAAAGCTCCACAAGGTACAAAAGCCCCACAACCTACGTTATTGTTAAACAATAAACACACCGAGAAAGAAGATACTATAGTAGGTCTTAGGGTTTTGAATATATCCAGAGGAGGAGCGCATGAAAAATGTGTTATATCCGAGTTGTAAAAGGAGAAAAAAATTGGGTGTTTTGGCACCATGTGACACTAAAGTGAAAGAGCGTTGTAGGGAGGAATGGGAAGGGCAAGGTGGGATTATGTTTGAGGTAGCTGAAATGTGTAGGACTAGAAAGCGATAGCTTTAGCAGTGCTATTATTATTATTATTATTATTATTATTATTATTATTATTATTATCACCAGCTAAGCTACAACCATAATTGGAAAACCAGAATGCTATAATCCAACAGGGAAAATAATCCAGTGAAGAAAGGAAATAAGGAAACATACAAAATTATGCCTGAGTGTACCATCAAACGAGAGAACTCTAACCCAAGACAGTCCAAGACCATGGTAGAGAGGCTATGGTACTACCCAAGACTAGGGATCAATGATTTTGGAGTTTCCTTCTCTTACAATAGTCTCTTCTACCCTTACCTAGTGGAAAGTGGCCACTGAATAATTACAGTGCAGTAGTTAACCCCTTGAGACAAGAAATTTTCGTATCTTACTGTTGTCAGGTGTATAAGGAAAGAGGAGAATGTGTAAAGAATAGGCCACGCTATTCATTTTGTGTGTAGGCAA
>NC_090729.1:129996378-130011378 GCF_036898095.1 Palaemon carinicauda
GCATATAATGCGAAAGATAGATAATAGATGGATATTAGAAATAAGAGATTGGGTCCCTAAATATTTCAAAAGAAGAATGTAAAGGTAAGGTAGAGCATACGATGAATTGACTAGTAAAGACAATTTGCGGGTAATACTGTCATAGAAAGATCATAAATAGAAGCCAGTGGAAGGTCATGTCTGAGGCCTTTGTCTCACAATGGATTAGTTACGACATATATATATATATATATATATATATATATATATATATATATATATATACATACACACACGCATATATATATATATATATATATATATATATATATATACATACACACACGCATATATATATATATATATATATATATATATATATATATATATACTGTATATATATATATATATATATATATATATATATATATATATACTGTATATATATATATATATATATATATATATATATATATATATATATATATATATATATATATATATATATATACTGTATATATATATATATATATATATATATATATATATACTGTATATATATATATATATATATATATATATATATATATTATGCTTGTGCCTCTATGGAAGATTCTTTTCTAATTGTACGTCTTTCCCCTTTTCTATGGGTCTCGGTTCAGTTTCCAGAATTTAAATCCTCACCATATACCCATAATTCACACGCATGAATATACGAGACTAGCCCCTTCATATTTGTATATTAATTATAGGATACGATATGGATGAATCATTTGTGTAGTAAAACTTGCGCAATATTCGCTGGATACATGTACACAGAATGCTCAATTAGAATTTTACCATTTAAGTAAAAGGTGGGAGATGATGAATGTGTAAGTATTGATTTAAAAGCTCAAGACAGAGACGACTGGTGAAATCAAACCGAGGCCCTTTGCGTCAATAGGCGTAGGAAGGAGATGATGATGAAGTCATTGGTATTCAGGCACAGGCAACTGCACTTCAAATTCTTGCCCAATTTGAACGACATAAGAGATAACAAGCACGAAGGCACAGTGAATTGAGTATACACGACCATACATAAAAAGCGCATTGCACACGAGCTAAGGTGTTTACTTTTTGGCGCTGCAGTCTTGCAGAGCTCATTTTTATTCATATCGTTTACTGGCGCGCGAGAAAGGCCTTTTCATGACACCGACAAAAGCGTCTTCTTTTTATTCATTCTTTTTTGGGGGGAGAAAAAAATAAAAGAAAAGAGAAAAATAGACGTGTCTATAAGAAAAGATTATTAATGTAGAGAATGATAATAATAATCATTTTACAAAATCTATTCAAAGAAAAAAAGAGACGGTTTTTATATTGAGTTATTTGCATGTATTTCTGAGCGTTAGTTATCAACATTTATGGGAAAAAATTACAATTGATGAACATTATGGAAAAGTAATTCTATGGAATACAAGAACCTCAAAACTACTTTACATTTAGTGGCTATATGAAAAGTAGTAGCAGACGATGCTCCGGTTGCCCTTCAATCAAATTACTATTGTTATCACTATTACCAGCTAGGCTACAACCATAGTTAGAAAAGCAGGTTGTTATATCAAGCCGTACGGCCCTAAGAGTGAAAAAAATCCCAGTAAGGAAAGGAAATAAATAAACAATATAAGAAGCAATGAATAACGATGTAAAATATCTTAAGATTAGTATAAATGTTAAAATAGATCTGGCATACAATATACAGTATATATATATATATATATATATATATATATATATATAAATATATATATATATATATATATATATATATATATATATATATATATATATATATATATATATATTTGGGCTCAGGCCATGTCGTCCTGATGGAAGTTCCTATTAAGTAGCTTTCTAGGGTATATTTGACTACAGTGATATTCCCAGAGCGAATGTCCCTAAATAATCTCACAGGAATATCGCATAATATCAGAGGACGTATTCTTGACACGTCACATAGCTATCTTCACCCCGAACAGTATTAACGCTTCGAGGGGGTATAGTGACAAGAATCTGAAACCAGAAGGAAAAGAGAGCCGCTCATAAGGCATCTCTCCTATTCCGTTTCCAGTGTGTATCTGATGAATGCAGTAGCGCCCTCTTTGTTCCTTTTCGTGTAGCTCTACTACTCGGTGTTTTCCCTTGTGTTCTCTCGTTATTTTGGATTTAATTCAACATTTTGATGACTTCTCCGGCCTCTTCTGCCTCTGGAAAGTTGAGTATTATCTTTACTATATATAAATGTAAGCTCTTGTCGTTTCGAATTAAATCAAAAGTGATTTTAACGTAAACAAGAGCTGTTGCCTACCGGAGGCATCCTGGATGCTATCGCTCTCTCTTATGGGTCATTTAGTTTGCTAGAGCGACGTTCCCGGTTTGTTTTGCTTTAATAATTTAGCTATTTAGCTCCGCTAGGAATGCTTATATTATACTGTCAGTTTTTAGCTCGATGATTTCGACACGGGTCGAGGTACCGATCTTGCCCTTCGTGAGGCTTCGTAGCCTAGACGTCTGGCACTAGTACTTTCATGCATGATATAAGTTTTTCCGAATGTGATATTATTGAAGCTATAGGCAAATATTTTATACATGTAAGATATTGTTGAATGTTTTTTCCAAGATTGTATACGAGAGAGTTTCGGTGATTTAGGTAATCGATTCTCATCTTACCTAGTCTAGTGTTCTAGGTACAGTAGTATACTTTCGCACATCCTCGATTGTTCTTTTCTCCTCCGGAGGCTAAGTTCAATCCCTCTCTCCCTCTGTAAGCCTTTGGCTTAATCCTAGTGGTTCTATCTGTATAATAATTCAGGTATAACTAATCTAAGATATGTCTGTCCTGACCTGATAACCAGAGTGACTGGTTTTTTGGGTTAGGGCAGAACATCAGAGTTTCTAGTCTGTGGTCTGCTTCTTCCTAGCATAGAGAATGAGTCTCCTTTGCTAGGTTAGGGGCGGACACAGGAAGCTTTGCTTCCCTAGTCCATGTTGGAAGGATTCTGTAAGAGATGATTCCTTCCTCTAGTGGCCTAGCAGACTGTCCTGTGTTGTTTTTCTCGGGCTGGAGAATGAGTTTTCTCTGTTGCCCGGCAAAATAACTTCACCTAACTTTGTTCTGGTTGGGAGGAGGTTAGCAAGTATTGCCAGTCTTCCTCCCTAATAGACAACTCTAGGTTAGGATGAGCTTCCCTAACGGCTGAGTGTGGGCTGCCGTCTATTAGTTAAAGATAGTATATCTTTGAACTATACAGGGGTAGTTGCCAGCCGGCACGTGCAGGCGCACGCCGGCACGTACCGGCGCGTGCTAGCCGGCACAACAGCATGCGATGTACAGTAGTTGCTGTATTCGTAGTGTAGTACACACTGCATTAGCAGAAACTGCAGTACAGAGCTTGTGATAACACTAAAAGTTCTTCATCATACTTAATGTTATCTTGTACAGCCTTTTTTGAGACCGTACAATATATAGAAAGTAAGTTCTTTCTATATTCTTTCTATCCCGTATATTAAAACTTTATCTCAAGGTGTGAACTACACCTTAAAATTCCGTTTAGGAAATTACATAAGGTATTCTAGAATAGAATTAACCTTAGTTTTGATATCTCAGGAGGTTTCAGCTATTGACTGGACAGGAAATACAAGTATGTGTCATTCCTTCTTTCTTTTATAGCTTTTCTATATAAGCTAAATGTCTCAATATAAGTGAAAGCTTTCACTTGATACTCGTGGATTTTTCTTTTCTTTACAGGAGGACCATCCGAAATGCGGGAGTGTGTTCTGTAATGTCCGCAGTAAGAACTTCTGTGGGCATCAATATTGCAGGAGGCACGCAGCATGCGCAGCCTCCAGAGGTGATCTCTGCTATTGGGACCCTCAGGTTTGTACAGTTTGTTCTAACCTGATTACCGAGGCTTTTGACGACCCTAAGTCAACGGAGTCAAGGGATGCTTCCTGGGAAACGTTGCGATCCTGGGTGAGGGGTTTTGAGAAAAACACCTCAGGTCCCTACTTTCCAAATGAGAAGATGAGGGCCTATCTTTTCCCTAAAGCATCGGATGATGCAATCATCCCCCAGCCTCAGGTGGAGATACCAATTGCCCAGAATCCGGTAGATTCTGAAGTCTCAGCCGCCCTTCAAGACATCCAATTGGACGATAGGATGTCGGAGGTGTCGGATTCTACTGAGAAGGACCTTCTAGGAGAAGGTCAGGAGGAGGAGCTGTTCCAGGCTCCTCAAGTAGAAAAGGAAGAAATCGACGAAGTGTCAGTTACATCGGTTCCGGATCCAGAACCTATTCCGTCTACATCGTCTGCTATCCCAGATGAACTGGGAAGGACTCTTTCCATTCTTGAGATGATCCAACAAATTATGAGAAGGAAGCTGCAATGAAACTGGAGATACGTAGACTTGCAGCATCACGTGGGCCCCAGAAGCGGCCCAGCGTGAAGGATCTTCCTTTGTGCTCGGACACCAATTCTTGGAGGTATGCCGAACACATGCCAATGACAACCGGGAAGATTGTGATCTCAGAAAAGTTGGGAGCAATTCCCCTGGAAGAAGTGGAATTTTGGCCCAACAAAGATTCTTATCCGGACTGCTATGTCCATCTTAGGAAGGAGCCAGCCTCAAAGGAGGAGACGGAGCCGAAGGAGGTCATAGTTTTTTACCATAGTAAAGCTCAGACGTTACTAATGAGCTCGATGAAAGTGAGGGGCTTCACTAACTCAAAGGTGCCCACCTTGAGTAAGAAGCTTCCCTCCTTTGTGGCCTCTCCTACTAGAGCCTTTCCCTTCTTGGAAAAGGGATATAAGGCAGCCTTAAAGGCGGTGGAGGCAGGGAAACCATGCCCCTCCTTGGAGGAGTGAAAGCCGTTATCTCTGACCTTGCCCTTGGACCAAGAAGACTGGAAGGACGTACACCTTACCTTCTCAGTCGGGAAGCTGGAAGCTGATATTGCTGAACGCCAGTTCGGTGAGGCACTTCCAAAACTGTTGGAGGTTCTCTTGCGTAGAGAGCAAGAGACAAAGGAAAGACTTGCGGCATCGATGTCGTTGCAAACGACACTAGAAACGATGGCAAGTGACCCCAAGAACCAGGACATGTTCATAGTTGTGGCCAAAACCCATCTGGCCACAGTTACGAATGATCTCCATAGCTTTTTTAAAGCTAGGAGAACCTGTAGAGAGATCGTGTTCGCCTCGGCTGCGGTGAGGCACGAACCGAGGAAACTGATCTCCTCTCGTATTTGGGGTAAAGACCTCTTTCCCAATGAAATGGTTAAAGAGGTAGTAGACAAGGCCACCACAGAGAATAGGAACCTTCTCAAAAAGTGGGGCTTAGATGGCAAGAGAAAGTCTTTTCCGGATGAGGGTCCCCAACCCAAGAGGAAGACAAAAAGGCCTAGGCCATCCTCTCGGCCGGCTAAACCCTACCGACAGCAACAACAACAACTTCCTGTGACCGCGGTGCCTCAGATTGTGGCAAAACCTCCAACCACGTACCAGCTGGTACCTCAACAAGTGGCGACACAGTCGCCAGTTTTTAACCCAGCTTTCGAAAGGCAGACTTCTTCCTTTCGTTTGAGAGCTAGAGGAACAGCCAGAGGTTCTTCTAGACGCCCTTCAAGAGGAAGGGGATACAGGGGAGGACGCAGTCAAGGAGACAAGGCCTCAGGTCTACAACAGCAGAAGTAAGATACTTCCAGTAGGAGGGAGACTACAGCTATTTAGGGATCGCTGGACTTTCGATCCCTGGGCCCACAGCCTAATTAAAAATGGACTAGGTTGGAGCTGGAGCAGTCCTCCACCTCATTTTCCTCAATTCTTCCAACACTCATCCCCCGTTCTGGAAGAATATGTCCGAGAACTCTTAGACAAAAGAGTAATCCGGAAAGTTAAGTCCATGAAATTCCAAGGAAGGCTGTTTTGTGTTCCAAAGAAGGATTCAGAAAAACTCAGAGTCATTCTAGACTTGTCGCCACTCAACAAGTTCATAGTGAACTACAAGTTCAGAATGCTCACGCTTCAGCACGTAAGGACCCTACTGCCCAGAAGGGTATATACTGTCTCTATAGACTTGTCTGACGCTTATTGGCACGTTCCAATTAATTGTCACCTCTCCTCCTACCTAGGCTTCAGGTTACATAGGAAACTTTACGCCTTCAGAGCCATGCCTTTCGGGCTAAACATAGCCCCAAGGGTTTTCACGAAGCTCGCGAACGCAGCCATCCATCAATTACGCCTAAAGGGGGTCCAAGTAGTAGCCTACTTGGACGACTGGCTGGTGTGGGCAGCATCCAGGACAGAATGGATGCAAGCTTCTAAGATAGTGATCCAGTTCCTGGAATATCTGGAATTCAAGATCAACTTCAAAAAGTCTCGACTTTCTCCAGCTCAAAAATTTCAGTGGTTGGGAATCCACTGGAATTTGGAGTCACATCGGCTTTCCATTCCTAGTAAGAAAAGGAAAGAAATAGCAGGATCTGTCAAGAGACTATTGAAATCTATACGGATATCAAGACACGAACAGGAGAGAGTGCTGGGCTCTACAGTTTGCTTCAATAACAGATCCAGTGCTAAGAACACAGCTTAAGGATGCAACAGGAGTCTGGAGAAAATATGCATCAAACGCGCTAAGAGATCTAATAAGACCACTACCGACTCGACTGCGAACGCTTCTTAAGCCGTGGTCCAATGCCAAGCAACTGAAGAAATCAATTCTTCTTCAACCTCCTCCCCCGTCAGTAACTATCCACACAGACGCTTCAAAGGAGGGCTGGGGAGGCCACTCTCATCAGATGAGAGTCCAAGGAGTTTTGGCCAGTCTTTTCAAGTCATTTCACATCAACTTTCTAGAAGCCATGGCAGTACTTCTGACACTGAAGAAAGTTTCTCCTCGCCACTCGACCTACATAAGACTGGTTCTAGACAGCGAGGTGGTAGTGAGATGCCTGAATTGACAAGGGTCGATGTCACCTCAAATCAACCAAGTGATGATGGCCATATTCCGTTTGGCTGAACGGAAGAAATGGCACCTGTCAGCAGTTCACATTCAAGGGTTCTGCAATGTGACAGCGGTCGCTCTATCCAGGTTTACACTTATTGAGTCAGAATGGTCCCTTGACGCAGGATCGTTCTCCTTCATCTCAAGTCAAGTCCCAGAGCTGCAGATAGACCTCTTTGCGACTAAAGACAACAAGAAAATAGATCGTTACGTGTCCCCTTACGAGGATCCGTTAGCGGAGGCAGTGGACGCTATGTCCCTGGACTGGAACAGATGATCCAGTATATATCTGTTCCCTCCGCACAACCTCCTTTTGAAGGTCCTCGATAAGCTGAGATCCTTCAAAGGGAAAGCAGCAATAGTGGCCCACAAGTGGCCAAATAGCGTGTGGTTCCCTCTAGCATTGGAACTACGACTAAAATTCGTACCGCTACCGGATCCAACCCTGTCTCAGCGAGTACAGAAGTCGACTGTCTTCGCTCCATCACAGAAAACACAGAACCTACATCTCATGATTTTCTCTTCTTAACGATGAGAAAAAGATTCGGTGTTAAAAAGTCAGTTTTGACTTTTGGAGGAAACCAGAAGACATTATGAGGCTTCAGGGAAGAAATAGCCAAAGACCCTTTGCATGGTCATTAGATATGATTCCTCACTGTGTATAAATAATGAACAATGAGGAATGTGCTTAGAAGGTTTTGAATCTAAGTCATATTTCTGTTTGTACTCGCTTTGGGGGCCAGAGTTAGTGAAATAGTGGCTCTCTCTAGAGAGGAAGGCCACGTCCAGTTCTTGGAGGGAGAACTGAATCTATTTCCAGACCCAACGTTTCTTACCAGGAACAAGCTACCCACCAACAGGTGGGGTCCCTAGAGAATCTGCCCTCTGAAGGAAGATGCATCTCTATGTCCAGTGGAGTGCCTAAAGGTCTATCTTTATAGAACTTCAGACTTTATGGGAGGGCACCTGTTCAGAAGAGAAACCCTGGGCTCAAAGTTATCTATAACTAAGGGCGAAATTCACCCGTGTTATTCGCAGAACGGATCCAGACAGTACACCCGTTAGTCATGATCCGAAAAAAGTTGCCTCTTCCATAAAATTTCTTTAATTATATGGACTTTGAACATCCTTGTTTGCACAACGGCTGGTAGTCATCCAAGGCGTTCTTTATGCACTATGCGAAGCCAGTGGAGCAACTTAAGAGGTCTGTGGTAGCAGCAGGTAGAATTCTTTAACCTTCTGTTTTAAATCTGTGAGGAACAGTGTAATTAATTAGGGACGATTAATGAAGAGGGTGCGTGTGTAATCACTGTATGTTATTACACACTGAGCGATAGGCCACGAAAGTGTCCTTACGAACTGTTCCATTGACGTCGGTGAACTATAGCATAATACGGACACTTGTGCCAAGCGTTTTTTACGCTAGTGTAAATAAACAGTATACAGACTATATCATTATTATTAATAATTCAATTGAAGTGGCAAATCTGTTTCCTAGTAGACGAAACAATTTTTTTCTGTTGACTGTTTTTCTTTATGCTTTTATGCATATCATCCACATTTTATAAATTTTATAAATGTTGATCTGATATGTAAGTTTATTAATTTTTTAATAAACTAGCCCACACTCATTTTATTAGAAATGTACAGATCATTAAGATTAAAATATGGATATTTTTATCATGGTATGTCTTTCGAGACTGTTCCCTGATTCAAGCAAAAGTCCACTCACTCTAACCCTTCCTTGGAAGGGTTGACGTGGTACCCTAACGGGTTGGTGGCAAAGAGGAAAAATTTGTTTCTATGCGGATACAACCATTATCCAATAGTTATAAGAGTAGTCACATTGGGGGAAGGTGTCACAAATTCATTCTGAAATTGGTGACTCTTATACAAACTTTGCTTTATATTGTATAGGGCGAGACCAATATACAAGCTTGTCATTTTGTCATCCATAAATGTTTATGTACTTCTCGAGACTTTTTCCAGAGTCTAGTACGACTCTTCCCTGTAGGGGGCAGGAAGCACTAACATAGTTCATGCTTTGATGAAAAAGATGTATGATGGTAACATCATAGGTCTCTAGGTCTAGACGGACCAGGAAAATATTTTCTTGAGAGTACGGCACTGATTGAGAATCCACAGATACAGTAATGCTCTGGTAAACTTCCATCAGGACAACATGGCCCAAGCCCAAATATATATATATATATATATATATATATATATATATATATATATATATATATATATATATATATATATATATATATATTTGAGAGATTTATGTCAACCTGTTCAACATAAAACAAGTATGAACTTCTTAACTATTTGAATGGAGCCGATAAGGACCGATTACCTAGAGAACAGAAAACACATCAGTCATTATTTTAGCTTATATCCTTGAGAGAGAGAGAGAGAGAGAGAGAGAGAGAGAGAGAGAGAGAGAGAGAGAGAGAGAGAGAGACTCATGGAAGTCTAGCTTCGTGGTATACCAATACATTCGTTTATGTGTTATTTTGAAATTCGATTAATATGTAACTTCACTGTTCAATATATATATATATATATATATATATATATATATAGAGAGAGAGAGAGAGAGAGAGAGAGAGAGAGAGAGCGCTTCATGTAAGTATACAAATAAATTATTTTATACCCTATTGTCCAGTTAAATTAGTAACTAACTTCACTATGTTCAATATGACGAGAGAGAGAGAGAGAGAGAGAGAGAGAGAGAGAGAGAGAGAGAGAGAGAGAGAGACTACCATATAAGTCTATCATAGTGGTATACTAATTCATTCTTCTATATCAAGATTTTCTAGTTCAATTAACATATAACTTCATCATTGTTTTTAAGAGAGAGAGAGAGAGAGAGAGGGAGAGAGAGAGAGAGAGAGAGAGAGAGAGAGATTATGAACCGTATAGCTTAGAATCATTGAGATAAAATAAAATCATTCTACAATTACTATTTGCGGGCTCTTATATTTCTAAAATTAACTACAATGGATGCTAGAAAGAATGTGGGACAGACCTAGTCTTTGTCACATGAATTGGTGTGTCTTGCACTAGAGGAAGGTACAATATTGGTTTGTCAAGATGGATTTTATAGCAGCTCATACTACGGAGCACAGCATGCAGCACGATAATTTGTAATAATTTGTATGAAGTTTTACACCTTTGACACGGGACTTTGACTTGGGTATAAACTTTCATTACATAATGATATTATAGTCTTCGAATGAAGTAATTTGTTTATAGTAAGTTGACTTTACTAACAAAAAGTTCGAAAGAATCATATGGTGATGTTTAACAAGCGAATAAGGAACCCAACTGGTATGGGTGTTGGGTGGTCAAACACTCTGGTATGATTGCATCCATCTTATATAGAACATTGGCCATGAGCTCTTGTGCTGGTAACCCGTGAGCTGTGATGCAGTTTTGTTTTTATCCCAAAGCATGAAATAACAAAATCTGGTACCTCTTCGTAGTCACGTTGACTACAACCACATTTTTTTAAAGAAAACACTTAATCATATTTCTTTAAAATTTGGTAATCAAGCTTTGATAATAAACCAAAATTACCATAACTATGTAATATGAATTAGAAAATCAAATAATTTCGGTTACCCAGTAAGGTGTACGTTTGGTTTTAATTGATTCCGTATAGAAGACGGAGATAATAAGGGTTATTGTTTTGAAAACATAACTTTGCGCTGCTGGAAATTCTATGCCACCAGAATGGCATCACTGCGTTTATCCACATCGAGTGTAGTTTTGGCGGGAACGATTACGAGGTGGTCAAACGGTGTGTTCTGATTCAAGAGGTTGGAAGCATTACGGTTGCTCTTGACAGTGATTAGTTTTTTTGTTATTGGTGTTGCAAATTTTTATAAAATTTAGTGAAAAAAACATTTAAAGTGATAGTGAACATACAGTACTGGTGTTGTTTTTTTAAAGTTCTTATTGATAGACGAATGATCGACGAACTAAGGAAATTTGCGGGCGGGGACTGGCACAGAAAGTCTAACACACGCAAATGGAAGGACATGTCTGATACCTTTGTTCTGCAGTGGATTAATAACGGCTGATGATGATGATGATTTATAAAAAAAAGAAATTAACAACTTACATGTGATTAGACTATGCCTGTGACCCTGGTTATGTGCTTGTGATTGGCAGTACCAGTCAGTTGTACCTTCCCTGTTAAATATTTGTTGCTATTGCTGATAGCATGTCTATGATGGCGATCTATGATGACGAGATTTGGTGGTTAGTTACTCTATAGTTACCCATTACCTTACCGTAAGTACTGTAGTTTGCCGGATGGTAAAGCAGTTGTATCAACAGTGCTCGAACGATAAAGATCAAATGTAGGTTATTTTAATGAGACTGAAGGGAGAGATAAGTAAAAGGAGCAAAAAGAAAACTTGCCGAAAAGAGACACGAAAACATTCTGATTTTGGGCAAGATTGAAATACGAAAAGCGCTGGCAAAAGGCAAGTCTGTCTCGCCGTGTGACTTTGTGTAATTTTGTGTAATTTGTGTTTCTAGACTATGTGTAACTCTTTTGAAAATTTGTGTGAGTTATAACATAACGAGAGAAATGGTGTTCACACATAGGCTACACATAAAACAGTGAAGTAATTGTTTATCTAAATGTTGCCTCTGCATAGGCCTAGTGTTTATGTATTCCGAGTTTTTGAACCCAGTTTCTTTTACACATAGCCTGGCTCCATATAATCGTATACCTGCTCATAGATAACTTACAAATGTCCATCCACAAACAATAAAGATGGATATTTTATTCAATTGATCAAGAAAACACTCAACATTAATGTTTATCTCAACCCGGAAAATCTCTTCTGTTGCTGACAGGAGGACAGCCGTCGCTCCATCTCCGGCTGATGGTGATGTGTTGAAACTATTATTTGTATTTTACATTTTTTTTTTTTAATTAAGTGTTTGTCGATTTTTTTTTCGTCTAAAATTTGTCGAACTGATGCAATATTTCATTATCCAAACTTGTGTTTATCATTGTTCGTATTAATTTGTCTTATAGCCATATTAATCTTGCATTAATTTATCCAGGCCATTAGTGAAAATATAGTCAAGGTTTAGGGATAATATTGTCAAAACTTGCATTATCAGTGTACGAATTCATACATTTATAGTTTATTCGCCAATCTTGCTTTAACTTGATTAAGCCACGAGTGAAAATAGGATTTGGGATAATGTTAAGTCTCCTAATGAATAGAAGTTTTTAACTATTAAAAGAACGTGTCACATCTGTTGTTTATCAAGGTTAAACAATAATTATAGGTAAAATTTTATTTTGAAAATAGAAGGATTTTTTTTATAGAACGTAATATTATGATTACACGAATTTTAAATATATAATTTTATAGATACAGGTGATTTTAAGAATTGGGATTATTTTAGAAAATAGGGAGGATTTTGATAATATAGGTGGATTGAAGATTAAGGATAATTTCTAGTATAAGGATTAATTCAAGAATATTAGTAATTTTGATAAGAGGATTGATTTTAATATTAAGAGTAGTTCTGAAAATAAAGATTTGTGTTGTGTGTGTAGAAAGATAATTATTAGGAGGAATCTTAAAATGGGAGTTTTAATTTGAGTTATTTCAACGGGGGTAGAGGTGGGAGTGGTTGTGTATGAAAAGGGACAGAGTATCAAGCACTAAGTATGTTATTGCTTGGTGCAAGCATGGTGTTGCCTTATTGTTGATTATTTGTGTATAAAACTGTTATTAATAGATTAATAATTCATTAATAACATGATGAGGTAAGTGGTATAAATTATGTAAAGGAACTTTAGGTCATTGTGACGTTATCAAAGATCAAATGTGGTTTAAACAACGTGCATTATTTTTAATGTATTGAAATGTTGATATTTATATAAACATTTACCCTTGTTGGTGTGTTGTCACCATCTTTCATCGTTTTGACTCTCATTATTTTTTTGCAATATCGTAACATTAAGGAAAATAAATTTTATTAGCTTTCCACTTAGGAAATAGATTGTAAAAGATTATGAAATCGTGCGTTTCATGGATGTACCTGTGTCTATTGCGTATCACAACCTGCCTAATTAAGTTCTTTATGCGTTAGTGAGATACTGAAATTCTTGCCCGTGTAAAGTTCAGGACAAGTTAAGATTGATAGATGCGTTGCCACTGAGTTAAACACAACAGTATCATTACAGCTCACACTATTTTTCTTTCAAAATTAATGCCTGCGTTGACCATTATATTTTCAAAAACGTCGGACCACTCTTTCCGTTAAGGATCATTATGCTGTCTTGTTTTGGAAACCTGGCTGTCATTGCTTCTCGTGTATATACGGTGCTTGAAGTACTGACCACACACTCAAGACATATATATATATATATATATATATATATATATATATATATATATATATATATATACACATATGTATATATATATACATATATTTATTTATTTGTGTGTATGTATGTATGTATGCTTATATATGTATATATATATATTATATATATATATATATATATATATATATATATATATACTATTATAGTTTTCCATAAATGGGAATGACTCTAGGGAAGCAAAATCATACACACATGTCACTGCTGCCGCAAAGTTCAATGTTTTGAGAGTTTCATTGATTAGGAACCATTGTGGAGTATCTTCTGTAATTTTATACCCTCACGTGAAGGCCCATTAACTGTGCGTGGAACCCCCTGCACAAAGTCATTCATTTTTGTTTTTTTGTGAGCTCCTGCTGTTGGTGTATATCCAAGCCCATTGTTTCCACCATCTCTCCAACCCTTTCTTGTGTTTCCCTCTCTCCCGCTTCTGGCGTTGAATTAAATACACTTTCCACCAACTGTCTTCCACTCTTTCCAGATGGCTGAACAACCTTTGATCCATCTTGTATACTGTGCTAACCTTTTTGTTATTTTTACGCATCGCAATATTTATCTCCCTAGATTCGAAGGTGCAAATAGTTGATGTCAACATTTACTTTTTTTCATATAAAGGAAAGTTGGTTCAATATTCCTTTCAAACAATGTCACCTTTTCTTTCACAGATATTTAATGTCATTTGTTTATATTATGACTGTAAGTGATCTTACAAATCACTTTATTATCATCGTATAATGATAAGAATGGCAGATTTCTTGTCACATTCAGAGAAATATTTGTCTTGAACGCATAAATTTCTGCATGATATCACATAATACACATTAAAAAAATCGATATCTAGTTTTGAGTTTTAGTACTATAAACCTAGACGCTTAGTGTGCCACTAGCAAAGGATTTTCTATGATATGAAAAAGAATAGAACAATGTCCAATGTCTTTTCAAACTGTACTCTTCAGAGGTTATGTGGACGTCACACACGCAATATTTGAGATAAAAAGATCATACCGAACACTTACACCTATTTAAATTCTGAGCATGCTAAGGTAAAGTTTACGAAAGAAGAATAAAATCACAAGATACAATTTCTATTAATACTACAGTATCTAGGAAGAAAGGCTATACTGGAGTAGGCCTAAATTTCGCCAGCCTTGTATTTTAGGGCTTTAAACTGAACGCATTTTCAACTTTCTTATATAGAGCGCACAGTAGAGAATTTCAAAGATTCAATGTAAGAAAAGATTTTTACGTTTTTTTTTTCGTGGTTAATGGATACCCAGTAAGAATATTTGATAAATTCATGAACATCATCTTCATATGTAAGCATGCTACTGGCACAGTAGAAGTCTTCCAAAACTGGTCTTCTTGCTTTTACAGCTGTTGCTCTCTTGTAGAGAAAACGACTGGTGAACCGGTCATCAATGTCTCTCCCCAGATTCCCTGAACGATTTTTTTCTATAAACTGTATTCAGGATGGAGATGGCGAACATGGCTTGGCTGCCATCAGGAAGGAGTCCTAAGGACTAGTTCCTGCTCTCTGTAAATCTGAAGG
>NC_090729.1:130013878-130028878 GCF_036898095.1 Palaemon carinicauda
GAAAACTCCTTTTTGAACCCGAATTACGGTAAAAGGTTTCAGACCTGAACTTGCATTAGGGTAGATTTCCCAAGAGTAAAGAGTTGGATACACAAAAGGATTTTTCCCTGATACTTTGGTCCCCTCGTCAAAAGGACTTCACGTTAACAGCTTATCACAATTTTTTTTTCTTGTATAAAGGGTTAAATGCTGCTCATGAATAGCAGAGCCAAGGGACAGTGACATTACCCTTCCCAATCAGGGCAATGCCCCAGACACTGACCATATATACATATGATTACCACTCAAGCCCCTTTTCCACCCATATTAGGAACAAGAAGGGCTAGGCAATGGATGCTGATGACTCAGCAGATAACCTATAGACTCTCCCAAACCTCCCATCCTTAGCTCACAAGGAAGATGAGGTTGCAGTGACCAAAGAAACTAACGGGTTTGAGTGGGACTCGAACCCCAGTCTGGCGATTACCAGTCAGGGACGTTACCACATCGACCACCACAACCCTAGAGGAATCTTTGGTTTCAACAATTTTATCGCCCCCTAATATTGATTGAAGACTTTCTTGAATCGATTGTATAACAGAAATTCCTAATTTTCTGAAATAGAAGCCTTTCTGTAGAAGTTGGTCAGATTGACATACAATTATCTTAGTTTTTATAGTAGTACACTGATCAGTGTTCCTAAACTACATCTACCCGGCCGTAGCATGTTTGAGTCATTTACTAGCGCCCTTGAAAAAAAGTCTTTATTTTGTTTTCTTTTAATTTATAGTTTTGGAAAGAAGTTTTCGTTGATAATTTATAATTACTTTTTAAATGGTAATGATAATGAGATGATAATTATAATAATTCAGTTTCCTTCTTCAAAGGAAATGCAGTTACATATAATTCAGATACTGTTTATATGTTGAAAGAGGTATGTTATATTAGCTGTTGTTAGCTGTTGTTTGTTACAGAATAAAGTGATGATATGGCCTAGCTTAGCAAAGGGACTATCATCCCTTTCCATTGGCATGAAATTAATCAATGCCTTTTTGATCTTTCTTTGGCATTTAATATTGTTGCTTTTATAAATCAATTTGAAAATGTTGGGATCCATGTTATTACTTTTTAGCTTCATTGCATAGCCCTACTACTTAAAATGGACGAGGATTGTTTTTCGACTTATTAATTTCATTGGTTGTAATATTATTTGCGCAATGATGGGAGGATATACTAAGGTAAATTGTGAGTCACTATTGAGGAATGTGTTTTTCCTTGCTTTGTAACAGGAAGGTTGTTGTGCTTTAGGTAACGCAGTGCATTTGCAGCTTTTCCTTATAATTTGTTTTACAAGAGATGGTTTTGTATGGCAGAATTCCTTCTGATTTCTAGTAGGAGGTCTTAATGATTGCATCAGGTTATGATTTGGAATTTTAGAAGTTCAAACATGTAATGAATGTTTTATGTTGAACAAGCTAACACAAGTCCTTCTTCATAGTTTGTATATGGTAGATCTATTTTAACGTTATTAAAATCTTAAAATATCTTATATCTTTTGTTCAATACTTCTCATATAGTTTATTTCCTTATTCCTTTCCTGACTGGGCTATTTTCCCTGCTGTAGCCCTAGGGCTTATATCATCCTGCTTTTCCAACTAGGGTTGTAGCTTAGCTAATAATAATAATAATAATAATGATAATAATGATAGCTATGTCGTGACGGCGACAGTGATCCTGGATTAGGTAATGGCCTTGTGCACAGAGAAGCATAGTGCTAGACAGACACAACATTTGAATAACTGAAATTACGTCTTGCGCTGAGTGGTGGCCTACTTCAAGATATATGAAACAAAGATCCAACTTTAGTGCATGTTTTAGTCAGGTTTTGTATATCACGTGTCTGGTGTACACTTTACCTTACCACCACTACTGTCATGACAAAGCTTACATTGAAGACTAATTTTTGTTAAGGGCCGTGAATGCAGAAAATTCATTGCCATTGATGTTACCGAGTTCAAGGATGAGTTTGGAGTTAAATGCTTTGTTTGGTGTTATCAATGGTGGCCTAGTTCTATAAGTTATCATAGGGCACAGTCGGCTCGTCAATTGTCGCTAGACTTGGAACAGAAACTGGGGTAAACCCTTGTCTGAATGTAAGCTCATGAAACACTTAATTTCCAAGCTGTCGTGAACGTCAAAGGCTCTTAAAGATAAACTTAAGCATTTTGAATTTTATTTATTCAGCCTACGACCGTAGTGAATGTGGAGAGAATGTAGAACCCAACTGGGGGAATTCGAATCATTGCCTAATGGATTAAAGTTTGTGAGATGGATTTTTTCATGGGAAATAGCTTGGGGTGTTGGAAGATGGTTTGGTGAAAAGATCGTATAACTTGATAGTGTTAAGAAGGAGGTAGAGCTGTAGCCAGATAACTGGCAAATAGATACCCAGGAGACAAGAGAAATCTTGAAAGGAAGAGGTCAGATTTTCCTAGTTTATAAAAGGGTGCGACATAATGCTTAGCGTATGAAGGGGATAATGTTATGAAGTCCTCTGTTCAGTGGCGTCACTGAACCTCGAACAGGTCCACTGTAGGCATTACTATAGGACATTGCATCGTCCATCAGGCCCTTTTCTGAAATTTATTTTCTGCTTTCTACTTCGTTTCTGGTTACTTTCTTCCGACTTGCCTTACAACATTTGTCAATTTTTACTTCTAAAAGTAAATCCGTTGGGTTTTGTTTATGACGCACCTGTTTGCTGATTGGCCTCACCTATCTAAGCGTTGGGCCAAATGTTCAAAATTAATGAATGCAAATACATGTAAGGCATACAGGTAGTGGTGTATATATATGTATGTATGTATGTATATATATATATATATATATATATATATATATATATATATATGTATATATGTACTGTATATAATACTGTATATATATGTATAGATATACTGTATATACTGTATATACTGTATATATGTATATATGTATTTGTGTATATATATACATTACAGTATACATGTATGTTGATACTTATAAGCATCATAATAGTGCTATAATATTAAAGAAACAGTTTTACGACACGTATTTCATACACGCTCATACGTTTTAATGCTATTGCGTTTTGTATATCTCTCGCTCTCTCCCGCACTGATAACAGAGAAACCTGTTTAAGCTTGCAACCGAATGTTTCACATTGTAAGATATTTTTTTGTGTCACTGTAGCCCTCAATTGCTTCTATATAAGCTCGTTATCTTGTTGAATAAACTTACTCGCAATCACCTCGCCTCTCTGTTAGTACCTACCCGCCACCTCGCACACAGCATTGCTAATATTGAGCATGCTGTATGTAGGAACCAGACAACAAGACACTTGCTTTATCGGAACAGAATCATATCCCATCGTCACTGATGAAGAGAGGCATCACCTCGTACAGAACACGAGAGACCATCATTTGGGAAACTGAACCTTGGATGTTATGAATACTACACGGGCGAGAGATGAGTGATGTCTCAGACTCTACGTTGGGAGTTGGTTTCCAGTGTCTGGTCTTTCCTGTCATGGAGATTGGACATTGTTCTTGTTATCTGATGTGCTCTAATCTCCATATATCCTCTAGATGTATTTCACCTGTTGTGTTTTCTTCCATTTTTGTTAACGCTTGTAAATATGTTCTTCGCTGAGATAACTCTCTAAGATATTTTTGTTGATGTTTTTTTTTTTTCAACATGAGGTAAAGTTTATTGATGTTTGGTAGATAATGTGACGACATGTAATGAATATAAAAATGATAAAATGCAGCCATAGTCTTAATATTATAGTATTTAATTTTTTTTTTGAAGAGAAAATCAAAACCTCAGATTGACATTTAGAGATAGCTTTAATTTATTAATTAATTTTTAAAATTAAGTTTTAAGCGCCGAAACCAAATTATATTTCGATATAACCGGATATGCTAGAAAAATATAAACTTTCTTTCATTCAGGTGTGGTATATTTTTTACTTTTTAGACTTTGTGTTCGCGAACACATAAACAATGTTACATGTCACAGTGTTATGCCTTACACTTGTCAATTCTCCCCTCTTAAAGATGATAAAGATCTGTTTCAGAATGTGATTCTCATCCTGTGAAGCTTACAGTCATCAAACTTAGACGTCACAGGCCTTTTCAAACTGATTTTAAAATCTTTACCTATACATACATATATTATGAACAAGTTTTAATTTATACAAATATATATACATATATATACAAATATATATACATATATATACATATATATATACAGTATATATATATATATATATATATATATATATATATATATATATATATATATACATATATATATATATATATATATATATATATATACACTATGTATATATGTGTATATTTTTAATATATATTTATGTATGTGAATTTGTGTGTATATATATATATATATATATATATATATATATATATATATATATATATATGTATATGTATATATGTATGTATATAGTACAGGAGTACTGGGGGTTTATCTGTGCACTTCGAGGTGCCCAAGTTTCTCAGCGGTTTTTAGTCACTTCAAAAGTGCGTGAAACTGAATTAATTGGTGTTAAATGAAGGCCTTTATTCGTTCCCAAAAGTGATGATTTTTTCACTTTTGATAAACTACGTATTTGCATGTGGTAAGCATAAAAGCTATTAAAAAAAATTTGTGATAAAGTGAAACAACATTTATAGATATACAAAACAAAATTAGATTTCTAAAGCATTTATTCTTTGGTCAAGAGTAAAAATCTATATTTCAGTGATGGGCGAGGACAATAGAGCACTTAGATCGACCCCTAACTTTAGAATACGCAAGTGAATAACTTACATCACACTATAGAACGTGGAACTTAAGCAGAGAGACTTTTTTTATCGTAATTAAGATGAAGAAAATTCTTGTGCCGTAATATTATAGAAGAGTGGAAAATAGTGTACATAAAAAAAAAATAAATAAGTTCAAATACTATATACTGTTAAAACTGAAACCTTAAAGATAGAATATTTCAATTAAAGAAAAATAACCAGTCTCCTTGAAAGTTTTTATGATTTGATCCACCCTTAAATATTAAAAATGCTATTCAAGAAATAGTCTATGATGTACATTTATATTGCAATCATATATTTCTTTCATGTTATTTTGAAAAGATAGTGTTTAGGTTAATGTTAATGTGGTTTTTTAAAAATCTTATTGCATGTACAAAACCTGCAACACTTTATTTCATTTATTCAACAAATGCTTTATTTTCAAATGCACACTTGCCAGAAGTACATGGCTATGGAAAGTTTGCTGGGCTACACGCAATCCTGCTGGAGGTGATGTGGCGTTAAGTTCTCCAGTATCACTTCTATTTTATCCATACATCTCCATATTATCAAGTATTGGTCATGCTGCCATTGTGGTAGTCATTCACATATTAGATTGAAGATATGACTGCTCTATATGGTCTCATAATGCCAAAGCTTTGCAGGACATTTTTTGCAGCTTTAAATTTTGACTGTAAATGTTGTATAACTCGACTCTAAGCTCAATCAAGTTCTTGCAGTCAGATTTTTTGCCCGTAAAAAAACCTTCAAGTAGTTTGAAAGTTCCTGTTCTTTTCATTAGAGAATCCTTGAGGCCAGCTTTTGATGTCGTATCTGCTCTAGTGAGAGCATGTACTGCAGGAATATGTTTTACAATATCATGTTAAAAAACATGAACAAGACTCTGGATAGGATGGATCTTTTTTTTTAGTTCCAGCCCCTTTGTTTAACCACAAATAATTGAGGCCTAAATTATTCCATGTTTCTTCATAGGGTTACAATAAGGAAACTACAACATCTGTATCTTTAGTGGCAGCAACAATAGTATTTACATCTTTCCCTGGGTCACTAGAGGATGTAAAAAAGATAACTTTTTCCTCTGCTTCCTCGTGTTCAAATTTCAGCTCTGGTACAGTGATACAAACATTGGAATGTACTAGAACACTGTCAAGAGTATCTGCTCCAGCCAGATATTTTGGTACGCTGTCTGCTTAGATTGCTTTTTTCCAATCTTTTATGAAACATTGCAGTTATACGTTATTCTTCGATAAGGGCGGGAATTATTCCATTGTAGCTGACAGCAGTTGATCACCATTCTGTATAACAACAGGTACTGTTTGAAAGTTAACTTCAGGATTCTTTTACTTAAGCGTTTTCACTCACTTTCCTTAATGCTCCCAATGAAGCT
The DNA here is from genome assembly GCF_036898095.1 of Palaemon carinicauda. Lineage (NCBI taxonomy): Eukaryota > Metazoa > Arthropoda > Malacostraca > Decapoda > Palaemonidae > Palaemon > Palaemon carinicauda. Next base: position 130,020,119 of record NC_090729.1, read on the forward strand.
GTCAAGTGTAATATGAATTTAATCTGAGTTAGATTCCAGTGATAGAAAAAGATGGAAAACAAGCGTTTGACAAAGTCAATTTTACGACACTAAGCCATGAAATAGTAAAAAAAAAAAAAAAAAAAAAAAAAAAAAAAAAAAAAAAAAAAAAAAAAAAAACATTTGACTGCGGTGTTTTTACCAAGGGGTCAGTAGAGCCAACACTAAGAAGATGACGTGATAAAACTGCCTTGTCTGGTTTAGTAAACTTAACGGTTTCATCGAAGAGAAGGAGAGGAACATGAGTAACCTCATAGGCAAAAAGCTGCTTAAGAGAAACTTGCAGAATCAAGGGGCAGTGACATTGCCCTATTAAGCAGAACAACGCCCTAGAGAATGACCATATATCATATGATCAGTGCCCAAGCCACCCTCTCCACACAAGGTAGGACCAAGGAGGGTCAGGAAATGGCTGCTGATGACTCAGCAGGTAGACCTATAGACCCCAAAACCCTCAATCCTTAGCTCTCAAGGGTGATGAGGCTGCGCCAACCTAAGGAACTAACGAGTTTCAGCGGGACTCAAACCCTAGTCTGGCAATCACCAGGCAAGGATGCTACCTCCAGGCCACTACAACCCTCAAAGAAGCAACTTCTTTCACAATGCTGAAATGGGGTTATGCAGCTCGTTTCAGAGACTCAATTATCCTAACAGATTTTTTTCATCCGGTCTATCTATTCTATATTTTTGTGATACTTTTTCACCAACATTGAGACACTGGAGCTTGCCGTTATAAAGAAGGGCATGTATATGGCCTGTGACTAAGTTTCTTACTGGTTTTCCATCATTTTATTTACTAAATTTGTTACCAATTATTTTGATGTAGTTTACTAGGATAATGCATTACCTCCTACGAGTTTAAGCGCAAGACTCACTAAACTCATGGTGTAAACTAAATTCTGAATATTCATGCTCAATTTTGTTTTCCAGAAAGTGTCGACACTCATCTTTTCGCCTATTAGTTAAAAAAGTAACCATTTTAGATTAATGAATTTGGTTTCCATACCTAGGAATATGACTCTATCAGTCACTTTGAACTCCCTATAAGTATCAGCAATTACAGTGTAAGGCAAGATGTAGGTAATTATAGTTGTGTGAATTTGCGACAACTTTGGGGGCCTATAATGGCCTTTGTTTGATCAATGAAAATTATGATTTAGCTCGATTGGTAAGTCACTGAAACCTCAATATCCTTGGACCGAGTTCGAATCGTTGGGCGACCACGAGCTATTATCATAAATATAATTCCCCGTTGGGTCTCTAATCCCGAGGCAGAGTGAATTCGACGTTGTGAGGTATTTATGGCTTTATATGAACATATATGTATATATATCATATATATATATATATATATATATATATATATATATATATATATACAGATATATATGTATATATGTATATATATATATATATATATATATAATGTGTGTATATAAGTATATGTATATATATATATATATATATATATATATATATATATATATATATATATATGTGTGTGTGTGTGTGTGTCTGTGTGTGTGTATAAGTATATGTATATATGTATTAAGAAATATTTATGGCTTAAAATTATACAGTTATCATTTGCTAGTGATAACTGCTTACATATATAATGAATGTATATACATTATATATACATTATAATATATATAAATACATACACAACATATATATATTCATAAGTTATACAATATATATATATGTATATATATATATATATATATATATATATATATATATATACATATATATGTATGTATATATTCACGCACATAGGAATAATCATCTTTAAAATCTAGATATAGTTTCTAGTGTAAAGTAAGCATCAAGCAGTTAATATATAAAATATAACAAAAATGCCAGCCCAGCAAGTCAAGCTTGACTCCTTGGGTTGGTTAACCTCCTCCTTTTAATAATAATAAACTTTATAAAATAACAGATTTGAAAACGACAAATACATAGGCAGAGGTGGCCTTGTGATGCTCCCGTCTCCATACACGAAATCTCATTTTTAGGCAATCTTGTGAAATCATGTCAAAAGCTTCCTGATTTCACATATTCACAGTTCATCGTAAAATCGTTGAAGCCAAATTTTATTCTGGCGGGCCACGAACTCAAAATGTAAATTTCTTTTGAAATGTTGCAAATGTGGTTCAATTTCCAACTGGTTAAATGCAGTCCTTTGTGCAGAAAATACAGGCAAAAAGCATATTGATATGTAAATTACGAATGAAAAATTGGAAGTTAAAAGGTTGAACAGTGAGATGAAGAAAGAAAACGGCGATAAAGTAAAATTAAAAATAGTCGAAAGGATTCCGAAAGACTATTGATAATGCCTAAATTGTACCGAGTGAGGGTACACTGGTGGTACTGACCACTCCCCTCCAGAATATATATATATATATATATATATATATATATATATATATATATATATATGTATGTATATATATATGTATGTATATATATATGTATATATGTATGTATATTTATATATGCATATTTATGTATATATATATATATATATATATATATATATATATATATATATATATATATATATATATATATATATATACATACATACATAATGTGTAGATATATATATATATATATATATATATATACATAATGCGCAGATATATATATATATATATGTGTGTGTGTGTGTGTATATATACACACACATATATATATATATACATTATGTATATATATATATATATATATATATATATATATATATACACTTATATACACACACATACATATATATATATATATATATATATATATATATATATATATATATGTATATATATATATATATATATACATATATATATATATATAATAATATCAATATCTCTTCAATTTTGGAATGCTTTAAACCGAAAGAGAAATTGTATTGATTTTGGTACAGAAGCAATGGTCCACTTCTATTTGATAAACACTCATTCTTTTATAATTCCCTTTTGGTTATGAGGTATTTCAGGAGAGCGAGAGAGAGAGAGAGAGAGAGAGAGAGAGAGAGAGAGAGAGAGAGAGAGAGAGAGAGAGAGAGAGAGTGTTACTGTGATATTATCGTTGCGTTCGTTGGCAACCAAATCACCACCAACTTTCTCGGTGCCGGGAAAGTTTTGATTCACTTTTTCATTTATTTTTTTTTTCTAAAGACAACTTTATTTCCCCTTCTTTTGAATTCGCTCATCGTTCTTCCTTTTTAAATATGTAGTCAAATTTTCCTTGGTTACAGCCGTGACAAGAAAAATGTTATGATTAGATGAAGAAGGTTCTTTTGTTACCCTTTGCAAAATTTCCAGCTTCTCTGCATAAATTCTTTAGTCTTTGTTGCAAATCAACAAGTATATTTACTTTTGTTCTTATGTCAAGTGGTTATCCAACTTATTCCTTATCAATCACTTCTCACAGAAAATCCTCTTCTCTCTGAATGATTCAAATTAATTTCCAGGTAGAAGGAGTCTAGTGTTCAGCAAAATGGTAAAATGTGTTGCTCCAGCCTTCAAACAGGGTGTTGGGTTATTGGACAGTCAATATTGGTGGTATGTTGTATAAATGAAAGTTCTAAAGGGCATATTTTTGGAATGTGTCGAGGGCCTAGTGCTTTGATGACTATTTTCAAAGTACTCAAGGAGAGTTGCCTCTTCAGAGCATCTGACCCTGAGGAATTGCATTCGTGCTGGAACATCAATTGGTAAAAATGCCAGTAAATCAATCTATTCACAGAGTTGTCGAAAGTCATCATTCACTTCGTCGTGTATGGTCAGTTCATGACTTTTTCTCCAGGTAATCTTGAGTCAGATGATAAAAGCGAGGACTTTAACCCCCTGGGGAAAGGATAACACCTCTACGGTAGATGGTGTATGAGCCATTCCATCTTGAGGCCTAAGTCAACCATATACATCACATCAGTCTATTTATTGAAGACTGTTACAGTGATTGTAACAAATAGTACACCCTGAACACTGCTCTCTAAGGGTTGTGGACTCCCTGGTGGGACGAAATGTCCCCTAATTGGCAGATGCGCCTCTTCTCCACAGGCTCATCCTCAAAGTTCCACAAGGTATAAAAGCCCTACAACCTACGTTATTGATATAAAAAATACACAGGGAAAGAAGGCACTTCGTCTTAGGCTTTTGAATATATCTAGATGGAGAGCACTTATAAATGTGTTATAGCTGAGTTATTAAAGGAGAAAAAATTGGGTGTTTTGGCAACATGTGACACCAAAGTGAAAGAGCATTTTAGGATAGAATTTGAAGGACAAGGTGTGATTATGTTTGAGGTAGCTGAAATGTGTAGGTCTAGAAAGCGATAGCATTAATAGTGTTGTTATTATTATTATTATTATTATTATTATTATTATTATTATTATTATTATTAGCTAAGCTACAACCATAATTGGGAAAGCAGGATGCTCTAATCCCAAGAGTTCCAACAGGGAAAATGGTCCAGTGAAGAGAGGAAATAAGTAAATATTGAATAGTGGGCCTGAGTGTACCCACTAAAAAGAGGCTATCGCACCACCAAAGACTAGAGAACAATGGTTTGATTTAGGAGTGTCCTTCTCCCAAAAGTCTCTTTTACCCTTGCTAAGTGGAAAATAGCGACTGAAGAATTACAATGCAGTAGTTAACCTCTTGGGTGAAGAAGAAGTTTTCGTATCTTAGTGTTGTCAGGTGTATGAGGAAAGAGGAGAATGTGTAAAATATAAGCCAGGCTATTTGTTGTGTGTAGGCAAAGGAAAATAAGTCGTAACCAGAGAAGGATCCGGTGTTATACTATCTATCTAGTTAACAGGACCCAATAACTCTCTAGTGGTAGTATCTCAACAGGGAAACTTTGGGCACAGGTGAAAGAGTTCCCATATATCGCTTGAATTATTGTTTTGGTAATAATGAGTGTGGCTTCTGTAAAACTTATGATGTAAATGAAAAACAATCAGAAGAAAAGAAAATCTTTAAAAAAAAATGGTGGTTGTGCTTGGAGATTTGAATGCAAAGGTATGTGGCAGAGAATGACATATGCCTGTTGGTATTTATGGCGTTTCTGAATTTAATGAGAATGGAGAGTAGTTTGAACATGTGATCGGAAACACACTTGATTGTGTAGCATCTCTTGGCATCCTAAAATCATTTGTAAATATATTCTGAAAAGAGAAAATTGTGAAGAGAACTGTTTGCTAGATTACGAAATTGTACACAGGAGATAAAAGAGTAGGTTGGTGGTTGTAAAGATGAAAGGAGATCTGATTAAAGATAAATATGTTCATTACATTATATTATCTCATTATATTTAATACATCAATGAAGCAGGAGCGGAATTAGAAATTAAATAGTGTTAGAATATGTAACGAAGGAAAATTTATGATATGGAAAAAGAGAGTGAAAAGCGTGTAAGGAGAAAATAAATAAACAGTGGCCTAAGGGTATAAAAGGAGAGGAGGAGGCAATGAGAATAATAAGTGAAGGGAAAAATACATAATTTGAGATGAAGTTGTATGGCAGAGGAGAAAAGTAGACTTAAAAGAGGACGGATAAGGTTGTAAGGAATAAAGATAGGAAGAAAAGAGAACCTTAACGAGAATGGATATATTTTGGGTGGCATCTAAAGTTCCATTTTCCTCCAAAAGTTGAGACATTTGGGCTCCAGCATTGGCATTCGCCCTTTTTCAGAGAGTGCCATTTTTGGCTATGTAATAATTTGTATGGCTAATTAAGAGACCAGGTGCCAATTAATTACAGAGCCGATCATTCACGCTTTAACATTAAATAAAACATTGTCCTTTGGAGGAGAACATTCAGTTTGAAATGACAGAATCAATCACAATAGCAATTTATCATCATGATATAGTAATTAAACGTTATGGTTCTCAAGTACCATTTGATTTAGTTATTTCCTCTTTGTGTTTTGATTGTTATATTCCACTGAAGAGATAGAAATCTGATGTATATCTATTTCATAATAGTTATGTTTTATACTACTGTTATTTTGTTGACATATGTGGACTGTATATATATATATATATATATATATATATATATATATATATATATATATATATATATATATACATATATATTTATGTGTATTTATGTGTATATATATATATATATATACATGCATATATATATATATATATATATATATATATATATATATATATATATATATATATATATATGCAGAAGAACCACAGGGAAAATGAAAATACGAAATATACGCTTAAGTCCTGACTAGTTTCGTGATACTTCTTCAGAGGACCGAAGAAGTATCACGAAACTAGTCAGGACTTAAGCGTATATTTCGTATTTTCATTTTCCCTGTGGTTCCTCTGCATCTGAGCATCACGTTTTCCTGTGATTTTTACGCATATATATATATATATATATATATATATATATATATATATATATATATATATATATATATGCAGAAGAACCACAGGGAAAATGAAAATACGAAATATACGCTTAAGTCCTGACTAGTTTCGTGATACTTCTTCAGAGGACTGAAGAAGTATCACGAAACTAGTCAGGACTTAAGCGTATATTTCGTATTTTCATTTTCCCTGTGGTTCCTCTGCATCTGAGCATCACGTTTTTCTGTGATTTTTACGCATATATATATATATATATATATATATATATATATATATATATATATATATATATACATATATAAATATACACACATACAGTATATATGTATATATATATATATATATATATATATATATATATACGGAAATATATATGTAGATGAATAGATAGATAAATATTGGTGTACATTTTCTTGACCTTTAACATTTAAAGAAAAAATATCATATGCGCCAACGTTGAAAAATTAGCATTTTATCAGATAATTTTAACTAAATTAAATGAATCATGTATTTAAAATTGTATGCTTTTGTTGTTAGAACTCTATTTAATTTTCCCTGCGTTTCATATACTTCAAAATGAAAAATATAAAAAAAAGGAAATGAAATAGAATATTCAAATCAACTCTTGTTTTGTGTTAAAGTAGCAGTTGATATGGTAGTCTGACACATTCATTATAACACTGAAGTTTAGATCGTTTTAATTATTAGTACTGCCATTAGCGATAGTGTTGGTAATAGTTTTAATATTAAAAGTACTAGCAGTATTTCATACCCTTTCTGTTATATTTATTATAATGCTTTCCTTCACACCTTTCACAAAGGAAATGGTCATACGATACGAAGGATGGTTTACTTCTTCATTTTATATATATATATATATATATATATATATATATATATATATATATATATATATATATATATATATATATATATATATCATCATCATCATCATCATCATCAGACGTAACTAGTCCACTGCAGGAAAAGTGCCTGACATGTTCCTCCACTCTGGACTGTTGTTGGTCTTCCATACCAGTCTATAGGTGCCAATTTTCAAAGCTTTTCAATTCATCGTCTTCTCTTCCTTTCCATGCTTCTTTTGAAATCTCTAGGTATCCTTTCTGTTATTCATAATGTCCATCTATAATCTATCATTCTCTTTATATATCCTGCCCATGTCTATTTCTTTTTCTTACATGTTAGAATACCCTTTACTTTAGTTTGCTCTCGTATCTTCATTGCTCTTTTTCTGTCTACGTGTTATTCCAATCATTATTCTTTCCATTGCTCTTTGAGTTGTAACTAACTTGTGCTCTAATGCTTTAGTAAGGCTTTAAGTTTCTGATGCTTAAGTTAATACTAGTAGGGCCATCTGATTGAGTACTTTCCTTTTTAGAGAAAGTGGCATTTAACGTTTCAGACTCTCATTTTGGTTACTAAAAGCTCTCCATTCCATGCTTATCCTTCTTTCAATTTCGGTTTCATGACCTGGGGATGCACCTTCTGTCTCCCCTAAGTACGCATGTTCATTACCAATCTCTAGAGCCTCATCATCATCACCCTATATATATATATATATATATATATATATATATATATATATATATATATATATATATATATGTATATATATATATATATATATATATGTATACATATAGATAGATAGATATATGTGTATATATATATGTATATATATACTGTATATACAGTATATGTATATATACATATATATAAATATATATATATATATATATATATATATATATATATATATATATATATGTATGCATATATATATGTATATACATTTGTATATATCAATATATATATGTATGTATATATATATTTATATATACATACATACATACATATATATATATATATATATATATATATATATATATATATATATATATATATATTATGAAGTACATATAGCTTCTTTTAACCATACTTTTAAAGCATCAGCTACTATCACAGCGAAACTTCGTTCCTCCTTTTCTCAGAATGGATAGCGAAAAATAAACAAGAATAAACACTGCAGTTGATTTCTACCAACTCCTCGCACAGCGTCGGCTCTTCGTTATTTTCTTAAGAAGAAGAATAAGTAGGAAAAACATTGCTGTTGATATCTTCGGGACGGCTTTCTGATTCATGCCGTGATCTTCGTCAAGAAACACTATGAATAATAATGACCTTTCTGAGACGAAGAAAAATAAACGAACAAAAACACAAGGGACTTATAACCAAGGTGCATTTGACTCTCTCTCTCTCTCTCTCTCTCTCTCTCTCTCTCTCTCTCTCTCTCT
>NC_090729.1:130033878-130048878 GCF_036898095.1 Palaemon carinicauda
TGGTAAACATTTCGACATTAATAGTTCACGTGTATAGATTTCTGTTTTACATAGGCATGTATGCACACATACCTATATACATACATACATACATACACACACGCATATATATATATATATATGTATATATATATATATGTATATATATATATATGTATATATATATATATATATATATATATATATATATATATATATACAGAGAGAGAGAGAGAGAGAGAGAGAGAGAGAGAGAGAGAGAGAGAGAGAGAGAGAGAGAGTATATACATATATATACATTTATATATATATATATATATATATATATATATATATATATACGTATATTCATGTATATGTATATAGACAGACGGACAGACCGATAGATTAAGATACATACTGTAGCTAGAAATGTACGTGTGTAATCACATCCAGTGCAAAGGCATTGTAAGTTAAACCTTTAAAAAAGATCTGGACACGTTACCAGTTCATTTCTGCTTTAATTGGCATTAGGCCTAGTCTCTATAAACTAATTCTTTTAGTAAGAAAGATACGATTACTTTAGTTTAGCAAAATGCTAGTTTTCGTAAAGATAATTCAGACCTTTCCGAAGTAATTCTGACCAGGATATATGTCATTGGCCTTCCATTCTTTGAGAAACGTAAAAGCCCGAGTTTGATGACGGCCTAATAACACAGACAGTAAATCTTAGGAAATGACCGATTGGCTAAGAAAGTTTAATAGAATAACTTTCCAAATGTTCGATCATCCTAAGTTTTATGTGCAGTTTAATCACCTTCCTGTCTAAAGCTGTAAATAGAATTTCTGCTTTCTCAACAGGAAATAAAATTGTCATCAATTATTTTCGTTTCTTTGTGTTTGGTGAAGATTAAGATATTGCCATTTTTCTTTATTCTTTATTAGGTTTCTATCATTTATTTCTCATAATTCATGAGCAATGCGGGAAAAATTATGATCCATTATAAAAGTATGTCACAGAATATCAAAAGTTAAAACATAACTTCCATATTTCAGATTTTTAAAAATTACATCTCATATATACAATAGTTAATTGTTAATTCCCTATTCTATTTTCTGCACTAAGCTGCTTTCCCTATTGGAGTCCAAGGACTTGGCACCCTGCTTATCGAACTAAAGCTGTAGCCTCGCTATTCATAGTCATAATATGAGATAGTTATACTTGAACAACTTTAAACTCTAATGTATATTTTTACAAAATATTGGGAATTAGAAAAACACGAAAACTACTAACTTGTCATGATCAAGTCAAGAAAGTAATATGAACACAATAAAGGTCTTAAAAAAAGAAAACAAAATCTTGAAAATACATCTTCAAGTATATAGTGGATCATGAGAGGAATTGCAAAAGATGACCGAAGATTTGAATAGAGAAAGCAGAAAGGTAGAACTGAAAATGAATATGAGTAAAACTAAGAAAACGTTCAATGAAACTGAAGAGATACAATAAATAGAGGTTATGGACGAACCTCTAGAGACTTGATGAATATACATACTTCAGACAGACAGTAAGTGTTACCCCAGGACATGAGACCAAAATTAAAAGAATGATAAGCATGGGATAGAGAGCTTTTGGTTAACAAAATTTAATTATGAAAAGTAAAATGCCACTTTCTTTAAAGATAAAGATGGTCTTACCAGTATGAACTTATGCATTAGAAACTTAAAGCCTTACTAGAGCTTAAGAACATAAGCTTGTTGTAACTCAATGAACAATGAAAAGAATAACAATGAAAATTACACTAAGAAAAAAAAATAACAGCATGAATTCAAGAGCAAACTAAAGTAGATAATATTCTAACAACATGTAACTAAAAGTAATGGTTACGAGAGCAAACTAAAGCAGAGGATATTCTAACATGTAAGAAAAGTAATGTACATGGACAGGAGATAATGAGAATGACAGATAATAGAATGTCTTCAGGAATAACAAAATGGCTTCCTTGAGATTGCAAAGGAAGCAGGGCAAGGAAGAAAAGACGTTGGATTGACAAGCTAAGAAAACTTGCGGGTTTAGACTTGCATAGAGAGACTATAAATACCAACGAGTGAAAGGTCACGCCTGAGGCCATTGTCCTATGCAGTTGACTAGTTATGGCTGATGATAATGATGATGATGATGATACATACATACATACATGCTTATATATATATATATATATATATATATATATATATATATATATATATATATATATATATATATATATCCCATGTGTGTGTCTGTAAGGATGTTTCCTTTCTCACCGTACGCCTTTTCCCTTTTATATGGGTCTCAGTCCAGTTTTCGGAATCTAAATTATAACCATATATCCATCATTCACACGCATAGGTATACAAGACTAGTCCATTCATATTCACCCAGTAATCATTAGGATAACATATGGATAAATCGTATGTGTAGTAAAACTTGACCAATATTTGCTGGATACATGTACACAAAGTGCTCAATTAGAATTTTACCATTCATGTAAAAAGTGGGATAGGAAGAATGGATAAGTATTGATTTAAAAGCTCAAAACAGAAACGACTGATGAAATCTAACCGAGGCCCTTTGCGTCAATAAGCGTGGGAGGAAATGGTGATGAAGTCATTGGTATTCAGGCACAGGCAACTGCACTTCAAATTCTTGCCCAATTTGAATGACATAAGAGATAACAAGCACGAAGGCACAGTGAATTGAGTATACACGACCATACATAAAAAGCGCATTGCACATAAGCTAAGGTGTTTACTTCTTGGCGCTGCAGTCTTGCAGAGCTCATTCTTATTCATATCGTTTACTGGCGCGCGAGAAAGGCCTTTTCATGACACCGACAAAAGCGTCTTCTTTTTATTCATTCTTCTTTGGGGGAGAAAAAAATAAAAGAAAACAGAAAAATAGACGTGTCTATATGTAAAGCTTATTAATTTAGGGAATGACAATAATAATCATTTTACAAAATCTATTCAAAGAAAAAAGTGACGGTTTTTATAATGAGTTATTTGCACGTATTTCTGAGCGTTAGTTATCAACATTTATGGAAAAAAATTACAATTGATGAACATTATGGAAAAGTAATTCTATGGAATACAAGAACCTCAAAACTACTTTACATTCAGTGGCTATATGAAAAGTAGTAGCAGACGATGCTCCGGTTGCCCTTCAATCAAATTACTATTGTTATCATTATTACCAGCTAGGCTACAACCATAGTTAGAAAAGCAGGTTGTTATATCAAGCCCTACGGCCCAAAGAGTGAAAAAAAATCCCTGTAAGGAAAGGAAATAAATAAACAATATTAGAAGCAATGAATAACGATGTAAAATATCTTAAGATTAGTATAAATGTTAAAATAGATCAGGCATACAATATACAGTATATATATATATATATATATATATATATATATATATATATATATATATTTATATATATTTATATATATACATATATATATATATATATATATATATATATATATATATATATATATATATATATATATATATATATATATTTGGGCTGAGGCCATGTCGTCCTGATGGAAGTTCCTATTAGGTAGCTTTCCAGGGTATATTTGACTACAGTGATATTCCCAGAGAATTTTACCTTAAGGTATCCAGAATTCTAACTCCTGAAAAGGTATCCAGAATTCTAACTCCTGGAGCGAATATCCCTAAATAATCTCACAGGGATATCGCATAATATCAGAGGACGTATTCTTGACACGTCACATAGCTATCTTCACCCCGAACAGTATTAACGCTTCGAGGGGGTATAGTGACAAGAATCTGAAACAAGAATGAAAAGAGAGCCGCTCATAAGGCATCTCTCCTATTCTGTTTCCAGTGTGTATCTGATGAAGGCAGTAGCGCCCTCTTTGTTCCTTTTCGTGTAGCTCTACTACTCGGTTTTTTCCCTTGTGTTCTCTCGTTATTTTGGATTTAATTCAACATTTTGATGACTTCTCCGGCCTCTTCTGCCTCTGGAAAGTTAAGTATTATCTTTACTATGTATAAATGTAAGCTCTTGTCGTTTTGAATTAAATCAAAAGTGATTTTAACGTAAACAAGAGCTGTTGCCTATCGGAGGCATCCTGGATGCTATTGCTCGCTCTTATGGGTCATTTAGTTTGCTAGAGCTACATTCCCGGTTTGTTTTGTTTTAATAGTTTAGCTATTTAGCTCCGCTAGGAATGCTTATATTATACCGTCAATTTTTAGCTCGGTGATTTCGACACGGGTCGAGGTACCGATCTTCCCCTTCGTGAGGCTTCGTAGCCTAGACGTCTGGCACTAGTACTTTCATGCACGATATAAGTTTTTCCGAATGTGATATTATTGAAGCTATAGGCAAATATTTTATACATGTAAGATATTGTTGAATGTTTTTTCCAAGATTGTATTTAGGTAATCGATTCTCATCTTGCCTAGTCTAGTATTCTAGGTACAGTAGTATACTTTCGCACATCCCCGATTGTTCTTTTCTCCTCCGGAGGCTAAGTTCAATCCCTCTCTCCCTCTGTAACCCTTCGGCTTAATCCTAGTGGTTCTATCTGTATAATAATTCAGGTATAACTATTCTAGGATATGTCTGTCCTGACCTGATAACCAGAGTGACTGGTTTTTTGGGTTAGGGCAGAACATCAGAGTTTCTAGTCTGTGGTCTGCTTCTTCCTAGCATAGAGAATGAGTCTCCTTTGCTAGGTTAGGGGCAGACACAGGAAGCTTTGCTTCCCTAGTCCATGTTGGAAGGATTCTGTAAGAGATGATTCCTTCCTCTAGTGGCCTAGCAGACTGTCCTGTGTTGTTTTTCTCGGGCTGGAGAATGAGTTTTCTCTGTTGCCCGGCGAAATAACTTCACCTAACTTTGTTCTGGTTGGGAGGAGGTTAGCAAGTATTGCCAGTCTTCCTCCCTAATAGACAACTCTAGGTTAGGATGAGCTTCCCTAACGGCTGAGTGTGTCTCTTGCTAGAACGAAGTCTATAGGACCCTTATCCCTTCACCACCTCTCTTTCTTTTATTTTCTTTTGGCCGCAGTCCTACTTCTGTACCTACTATAGGTTAGGAGGACAGGCTCAGCTCTCTGCCGGCTGGCACTACGTGTCGGCCGGCAGAGACCCTTTATTCTTTGCAGAGTGAACCCCAGACCTCCCTTGGTCTCCCTTCCATGTCTGTCGGTAGAGCCCAGCAGACTATGGATTCTTTGGAAGCCTGAATGCTACATTCTCCCCTTCCATAAGTTCACTCTTTCTGGATGGAAGGTCGTATGGCAATGCCGCCTTATAACCTTACATCCATACTGTTTCTCTGACTATTGTGTTGCACCCTTAACCCGGCTGCTGGCTTAACAGCCGACAGCCGGGCAAGTGGAGGTTCTCTGGTTCTTGGCTACTGTCGGCGGGCATGGGTTTTATTACCTTTGCCTGCCGGCAGAAGAAACACAGCCCGAATCTGCTGGCTACTACGATTAGTGGCCGGCAGCCGGGTTTTAGTGTTTTCAGCCGTCGGCTGGCAATGATTGCTGGACGGCACACTGTCACGAATCAGTGGGCTGCTGTCTATTAGTTAAAGATAGTATATCTTTGAACTATACAGGGGTAGTTGCCGGCCGTCACGTGCAGGCGCACGCCGGCACGTACCGGCGCATGCTAGCAGGCACAACAGCATGCGATGTACAGTAGTTGCTGTATTCGTAGTGTAGTACACACTGCATTAGCAGAAACTGCTGTACAGAGCTTGTGATAACACTAAAAGTTCTTCATCATACTTAATGTTATCTTGTACAGCCTTTTTTTGAGACCGTACAATATATAGAAAGTAAGTTCTTTCTATATTCTTTCTATCCCGTATATCAAAACTTTATCTCAAGGTGTGAACTACACCTTAAATTTCCGTTTAGGAAATTACATAAGGTATTCTAGAATGGAATTATCCTTAGTTTTGATATCTCAGGAGGTTTCAGCAATTGACTGGACAGGAAATACAAGCATGAGTCATTCCTTCTTTCTTTTATAGCTTTTCTATATAAGCTGAATGTCTCAATATAAGTGAAAGCCTTCACTTGATACTCATGGATTTTTCTTCTCTTTACAGGAGGACCATCCGAAGTGCGGGAGTGTGTTCTGTAATGTCCGCAGTGAGAACTTCTGTGGACATCAATATTGCAGGAGGCACGCAGCATGCGCAGCCTCCAGAGGTGATCTCTGCTATTGGGACCCTCAGGTTTGTACAGTTTGTTCTAACCTGATTACCGAGGCTTTTGACGACCCTAAGTCAACGGAGTCAAGGGATGCTGCCAGGGAAACGTTACGATCCTGGGAGAGGGGTTTTCAGAAAAACACCTCAGGTCCCTACCTTCCAAATGAGAAGATGAGGGCCTATCTTTCCCCTAAAGCATCGGCTGATGCAATCATCCCCCAGCCTCAGGTGGAGATACCAACTGCCCAGAATCCGGTAGATTCTGAAGTCTCAGCCGACCTTCAAGTCATCCAATTGGACGATAGGATGTCGGAGGTGTCGGATTCTACTGAGAAGGACCTTCTAGGATAAGGTCAGGAGGAGGAGCTGTTCCAGGCTCCTCAAGTAGAAAAGGAAGAAATCGACGAAGTGTCGGTTACATCGGTTCCGGACCCAGAACCTATTCCGTCTACATCGTCTGCTATCCCAGATGAACTGGGAAGGACTCTTTCTTCCATTGTTGAGATGATGCAACAAATTAGGAGAAGGAAGCTGCAATTAAACTGGAGATACGTAGACTTGCAGCATCACGTGGGCCCCAGAAGCGGCCCAGCATGAAGGATCTTCCTTTGTGCTCGGATACCAATCCTTGGAGGTATGCCGAACACATGCCAATGACAACCGGGAAGATCGTGATCTCAGAAAAGTTGGGAGCAATTCCCCTGGAAGAAGTGGAATTTTGGCCCAACAAAGATTCTTATCCGGACTGCTATGTCCGTCTTAGGAAGGAGCCAGCCTCAAAGGAGGAGACGGAGCCGAAGGAGGTCATAGATTTTTTACCATAGTAAAGCTCAGACGTTACTAACGAGCTCGAAGAAAGAGAGGGGCTTCACTAACTCAAAGGTGCCCGCCTTGAGTAAGAAGCTTCCCTCCTTTGTGGCCTCTCCTACCAGAGCCTTTCCCTTCTTGGAAAAGGGATATAAGGCAGCCTTAAAGGCGGTGGAGGCAGGGAAACCATGCCCCTCCTTGGAGGAGTGCAAGTCATTATCTCTGACCTTGCCCTTGGACCAAGAAGACTGGAAGGACGTACACCTTACCTTCTCAGTCGGGAAGCTGGAAGCTGATATTGCTGAACGCCAGTTTGGTGAGGCACTTCCAAAACTGTCGGAGGTTCTCTTGCGTAGAGAGCAAGAGACAAAGGAAAGACTTGCGGCATCGATGTCGTTGCAAACGACACAAGAAACGATGGCAAGTGACCCCAAGAGCCAGGACATGTTCATGGTTGTGGCCAAAACCCATCTGGCCACAGTTACGAAGGATCTCTATAGCTTTTTTAAAGCTAGGAGAACCTGTAGAGAGTTCGTGTTCGCCTCGGCTGCGGTGAGGCACGAACCGAGGAAACTGATCTCCTCTCGTATTTGGGGTAAAGACCTCTTTCCCAATGAAATGGTTAAAGAGGTAGTAGACAAGGCCGCCACAGAGAATAGGAACCTTCTCAAAAAGTGGGGCTTAGATGGCAAGAGAAAGTCTTCTCCGGATGAGGGTCCCCAACCCAAGAGGAAGACAAAAAGGCCTAGGCCATCCTCTCAGCCGGCTAAACCCTACCGACAGCAACAACAATAACTTCCTGTGACCGTGGTGCCTCAGATTGTGGCACAACCTCCAACCACGTACCAGCTGGTACCTCTTACAAGTGGCGACACAGTCGCCAGTTTTTAACCCAGCCTTCGAAAGGCAGACTTCTTCCTTTCGTTCGAGAGCTAGAGGAACAGCCAGAGGTTCTTCAAGACGCCCTTCAAGAGGAAGGGGATACAGGGGAGGACGCGGTTAAGGAGGCAAGGCCTCAGGTCCACAACAGCAGAAGTAAGATACTTCCAGTAGGAGGGAGACTACAGCTATTTAGGGATCGCTGGACCTTCAATCCCTGGGCCCACAGCCTAATCAAAAATGGACTAGGTTGGAGCTGGAGCAGTCCTCCACCTCATTTTCCTCAATTCTTCCAACACTCATCCCCCGTTCTGGAAGAATATGTCCGAGAACTCTTAGACAAAAGAGTAATCCGGAAAGTTAAGTCCATGAAATTCCAAGGAAGGCTGTTTTGTCTTCCAAAGAAGGATTCAGAAAAACTCAGAGTCATTCTAAACTTGTCGCCACTCAACAAGTTCATAGTGAACTACAAGTTCAGAATGCTCACGCTTCAGCACGTAAGGACCCTACTGCCCAGAAGGGCATATACTGTTTCTATAGACTTGTCTGACGCTTATTGGCATGTTCCAATTAATCGTCACCTCTCCTCCTACCTAGGCTTCAGGTTACATAGGAAACTTTACGCCTTCAGAGCCATGCCTTTTGGGCTAAACATAGCCCCAAGGGTTTTCACAAAGCTCGCGAACGCAGCCATCCATCAATTACGCCTAAAGGGGGTCCAAGTAGTAGCCTACTTGGACGACTGGCTGGTGAGGGCAGCATCCAGGACAGAATGCATGCAAGCTTCTAAGATAGTGATCCAGTTCCTGGAATATCTGGGATTCAAGATCAACTTCAAAAAGTCTCGACTTTCTCCAGCTCAAAAATTTCAGTGGTTGGGAATCCACTGGAATTTGGAGTCACATCGGCTTTCCATTCCTAGTAAGAAAAGGAAAGAAATAGCAGGATCTGTCAAGAGACTATTGAAATCTAAACAGATATCAAGACGCGAACAGGAGAGGTGCTGGGCTCTCTACAGTTTGCTTCGATAACAGATCCAGTGCTAAGAACACAGCTTAAGGATGCAACAGGAGTCTGGAGAAAATACGCATCAAACGCGCGAAGAGATCTAATAAGACCACTACCGACTCGACTGCGAACGCTTCTCAAGCCGTGGTCCAATGCCAAGCAACTGAAGAAATCAATTCTTCTTCAACCTCCTCCCCCGTCAGTAACTATCCACACAGACGCTTCAAAGGAAGGCTGGGGAGGCCACTCTCATCAGATGAGAGTCCAAGGAGCTTGGTCCAATCTTTTCCAAGTTATTTCACATCAACTTTCTAGAAGCCATGGCAGTACTTCTGACACTGAAGAAAGTTTCTCCTCGCCACTCGACCCACATAAGACTGGTTCTAGACAGCGAGGTGGTAGTGAGATGCCAGAATGGACAAGGGTCGATGTCACCTCAAATCAACCAAGTGATGTTGGCCATATTCTGTTTGGCTGAAAGGAAGAAATGGCACCTGTCAGCAGTTCACATTAAAGGGTTCCGCAATGTGACAGCGGTCGCTCTATCCAGGTTTACACCTATAGAGTCAGAATGGTCCCTTGACGCAGGATCGTTCTCCTTCATCTCGAGTCAAGTCCCAGAGCTGCAGATAGACCTCTTTGCGACGAAAGACAACAAAAAAATATATCGTTATGTGTCCTCTTACGAGGATCCGTTAGCGGAGGCAGTGGACGCTATGTCCCTGGACTTGAACAGATGATCCAGTATCTATCTGTTCCTTCTGCACAACTTCCTTTTGAAGGTCCTCGATAAGCTGAGATCCTTCAAAGGGAAAGCAGCAATAGTGGCCCACAAGTGGCCAAATAGCGTGTGGTTCCCTCTGGCATTGGAACTACGACTAAAATTCGTACCGCTACCGGATCCAACCCTGTCTCAGCGAGTACAGAAGTCGACTGTCTTCGCTCCATCACAGAAAACACGGAACCTACATCTCATGATTTTCTCTCCTTAACGATGAGAAAAAGATTCGGTGTTAAAAAGTCAGTTTTGACTTTTGGAGGAAACCAGAAGACATTATGAGGCTTCAGGGAAGAAATAGCCAAAGACCGTTTGCATGGTCATTAGATATGATTCCTCACTGTGTATAAATAATGAACACTGAGGAATGTGCTTTGAAGGTTTTGAATCTAAGTCATATTTCTGTTTGTACTCGCTTTGGGGGCCAGAATTAGTGAAATAATGGCTTTCTCTAGAGAGGAAGGCCATGTCCAGTTCTTGGAGGGAGAACTGAATCTATTTCCAGACCTAACGTTTTTTACCAGGAACAAGCTATCCACCAACAGGTGGGGTCCCTAGAGAATCTGCCCTCTGAAGGAAGATGCATCTCTATGTCCAGTGGAGTGCCTAAAGATCTATCTTCATAGAACTTCAGACTTTATGGGAGGACAGCTGTTCAGAAGAGAAACCCTATGCTCAAAGTTATCTATAACTAAGGGTGAAATTCACCCATGTTATTCGCAGAACGGATCCAGACAGTACACCCGTTAGTCATGATCCAAAGAAAGTTGCCTCTTCCATAAAATTTCTTTAATTATATGGACTTTGAACATCCTTGTTTGCACACCAGCTGGTAGTCATCCAAGGCGTTCTTTATGCACTATGCGAAGCAAGTGGAGCAACTTGAGAGATCTGTGGTAGCAGCAGGTAGAATTCTTTAACCTTCTGTTTTAAATCTGCGAGGAACAGTGTAATTAATTAGGGACGATTAATTAAGAGGGTGCGTGTGTAGTCACTGTATGTTACTACACACTGAGCGATAGGCCACGAAAGTGTCCTTACGAACTGTTCCATTGACATCAGTGAACTATAGCATAATACGGACACTTGTGCCAAGCGTTTTTTACGCTAATGTAAATAAACAGTATATCATTATTATTAATAATTCAATTGAAGTGGCAAATCTGTTTCCTAGTAGACGAAACAATATTTTCTGTTGACTGGTTTTCTTTATGCTTACGCATATCATCCACATTTTATAAATTTTATAAATGTTGATCTGATATGTACGTTTATTAAATTTTTAATAAACTAGCCCACACTCATTTTATTAGAAATGTACTGATCATTAAGATTAAAATATGGATATTTTTATCATGGTATGTCTTTCGAGACTGTTCCCAGATTCAAGCAAATGTCCACTCACTCTAACTCTTCCTTGGAGGGGTTGACGTGGTACCCTAACGGGTTTGGTGGCAAAGAGGCAAAATTTGTTTCTATGCAGATACAACCATTATCCAATAGTTTATAAGAGTAGTCACATTGGGGAAGGTGTCACAAATTCATTCTGACATTGGTGACTCTTATAGAAACTTTGCTTTATATTGTATAGGGCGAGACCACTATACAAGCTAGTCATTTTGTCATCCATAAATTTTTATGTACTCCTCGAGACTTTTTCCAGAGTCTAGTACGACTCTTTCCTGTAGGGGGTAGGAAGCACTAACATAGTTCATGCTTAGATGAAATGATGTATGATGGTAACATCATAGGTCTCTAGGTCTAGACGGACCAGGAAAATATTTTCTTGAGAGTACGGCACTGATTGAGAATACACAGATACAGTAATGCTCTGGTAAACTTCCATCAGGACGACATGGCCTGAGCCCAAAAAATGGATTTTGAGTGAAGCCATGTCGTCCTGATGAACCTGCCCTTCCTTTTATTGTAAAAGGGCCTGTTGACCCCTCCCTATAGTACAGTATCTGTAACACCTCGTATATCGCTACAAGGTATAAAGAGGGCGCTACTGCCTTCATCAGATACACACTGGAAACGGAATAGGAGAGATGCCTTATGAGCGGCTCTCTTTTCCTTCTCGTTTCAGATTCTTGTCACTATATCCCCTCGAAGCATTAATACTGTTTGGGGTGAAGATAGCTGTGACGTGTCAAGAATACATCCTCTGATATTATGCGATATCCCTGTGAGATTATTTAGGGATATTCGCTCCAGGAGTTAGAATTCTGGATACTTTAAGGTAAAATTCTCTGGGAATATAACTGTAGTCAAATATACCCTAGAAAGCTACCTAATAGGAACTTCCATCAGGACGACATGGCTACCTCACCCAAAAATAGATTTTTCGCTTCGCTCAAAATCCGTTTTATATATATATATATATATATATATATATATATATATATATATATATATATATATATATATATATATATATGAGAGATTTATGTCAACCTGTTCAACATAAAACAAGTTTGAACTTCTTAACTATTTGAATGGAGCCGATAAGGACCAATTACTTAGAGAACAGAAAACACATCAGTCATTATTTTAGCTTATGTCCTTGAGAGAGAGAGAGAGAGAGAGAGAGAGAGAGAGAGAGAGAGAGAGAGAGAGAGACTCATAGGAAGTCTAGCTTCGTTGTATACCAATACATTCGTTTATATCTTATTTTCAAATTCGATTAATATGTTACTCCACTGTTCAATATGGAGAGAGAGAGAGAGAGAGAGAGAGAGAGAGATGGAAGTCTAGGTTCGTGGTATACTAATACATTCGTTTATATGTTATTTTGAAATTCGATTAATATGTAACTTCACTGTTCAATATATATATATATATATATATATATATATATATATATATATATATATATATATATATATATAGAGAGAGAGAGAGAGAGAGAGAGAGAGAGAGAGAGAGAGAGAGAGAGAGAGAGAGAGAGAGCGCTTCATGTAAGTATACAAATAAATTATTTTATACCCTATTGTCCAGTTAAATTAGTAAATAACTTCACTATGTTGAGAGAGAGAGAGAGAGAGAGAGAGAGAGAGAGAGAGAGAGAGAGAGAGAGAGAGAGAGACTACCATATAAGTCTATCATAGTGGTATACTAATTCATTCTTCTATATCAGATTTTCTAGTTCAATTAACATGTAACTTCATCATTGTTTTTAATAGAGAGAGAGAGAGAGAGAGAGAGAGAGAGAGAGAGAGAGAGAGAGAGAGAGAGAGAGAGAGAGAGAGAGAGATTATGGGGTGGGGGTTTAAGGTCTGAAAACCATAAAACTAGGACTATCTCATTTTATCTACATTTCTTCACGAAACTTCTTTTAATGAACCGTATAGCTTAGAATCATTGAGATAAAATAAAATCATTCTACAATTACTATTTGCGGGCTCTTATATTTCTAAAATTAACTACAATGGATGCTAGAAAGAATGTGGGACAGACCTAGTTTTTGTCACATGAATTGGTGTGTCTTGCACTAGAGGAAGGTACAATATTGGTTTGTCAAGATGGATTTTATAGCAGCTCATACTACGGAGCACAGCATGCAGCACGATAATTTGTAATAATTTGTATGAAGTTTTACACCTTTGACACGGGACTTTGACTTGGGTATAAACTTTCATTACATAATGATATTATAGTCTTCGAAAGAAGTAATTTGTTTACAGTAAGTTGACTTTACTAACAAAAACCCCGAAACAATCATATGGTGACGTTTAACAAGCGAATAAGGAACCCAACCGGTATGGGTGTTGGGTCGTCAAACACTCTGGTATGATTGCATCCACCTTATGTAGAACATTGGCCATGAGCTCTTGTGCTGGTAACCCGTGAGCTGTGACGCAGTTTTGTTTTAATCCCAAAGCAGGAAATAACAAAATCTGGTACCTCTTTGTAGTCACGCTGACTACAACCACATTTTTAAAAGAAAACACTTAATCATATTGCTTTAAAATTTGGTAATCAAGCTTTGATAATAAACCAAAATTACCATAACCATGGAATATGAATTAGAAAATCAAATAATTTCGGTTACCCAGTAAGGTGAAAGTTTGGTTTTAGTTGATTTCGTATAAAAAGACGAAGATAATAAGGATCATTGTTTTGAAAACATAACCATGCGCTTCTGAAAATTATATGCGACTAAAATGGCAACACTGTTTTTTCCCCCACATCGAGTGTAGTTTTGGCGGGAAGTCAAACTGCGTGTTCACATCCAAGAGATCGGAGGCATTGTGATTTCTCTTGATAGTGTTCTATTTTTCTGTTATTGGTGTTGCATATTTCATTAGGATTTAGTGAAAAAACATTTAAAGTGATAGTGAATATACTGGTGTAATTTGTTTTGAAGTTCCTATTTATAAAGACGAAGGATCGACGAACTAAGGAAGTTTGCGGGCGTGGACTGGCACAGAAAGTCTAACAGACGCAAATGGAAGGAGATATCTGATGCCTTTGTTCTGCAGTGGATTAATAACGGCTGATGAGGATGATGATGATGATGATTTATGAAAGAAATCAACAACTTACATGTGCTTAGACTATGCCTGTGATCTTTTTTATGTGCTTATGATAGGCAGTACCGCATAGTTGTGCCTTTTCTGTTACATGTTTGTTTCTATTGCTGAAAACGTGTCTATGATGGCAATCTATGATGACAAGATTTGGTGGTTAGTTACTCTACAGTTACCTATTACCTTACCGCAAGTAGTTACCGTAAGTAGTTTGCCCAAGGGTAAAGCAGTTGTATCACCAGTTTTCGAACAATGAAGATCAAAATATGTAGGTCATATTAATGAGACCGAAGGGAGATATAAATAAGATAAGCAAGGAGAAACTTACTGAAAAGAGACAAGAAAACTTTCTGATTTGGGGCCACATTGAAATACGAAAAGCGTTGGCAATGGACAAGTCTGTCTCGCCGTGTGACTTTGGCTCCTTAGTTATAACTTATGTTTCTAGACTATATGTAACTTTAGCAAATTTGTATGAGTTATGAAACGAGAGAAATGGTGTTCACACATAGGCTACCCATAAAACAGTAAAGTCATTGTTGATGTAAGTGTTGCCTCTGCATAGGCCTAGTGTTTATGCATTCCGAGTTTGTGAACCTAGTTTTTCTTTTACACAGCCTGGCTCCATATAATCACATACCTGGCCACAGATAACTTACAAGTGTCCATCCACAAACAATAAAGATATATATATTTCATTCGATTGATCAAGAAAACACTCAACATAAATGTTTTTCTCAACCCGGAAAGTCTCTTCCGTTGCTGACCAGATCTGATATGGAACATTGCTGACACTG
>NC_090729.1:130051378-130056378 GCF_036898095.1 Palaemon carinicauda
GTTAAACTACAACCCTAGTTGGAAAAGCGGAATGCTATAAGCCCAGGGGCTCCAACAGGGAAAGTAGCTCAGTGAGGAAAGGAAACAAGGAAAAAATTTAGTATTCTAAGAACTGTAAACATTAAAATAGATATTTCCTATGTAAACTAAAAACCACTTTAACAAAACAAGTGGACGAGAAATAAGATTGAATAGTGTGCCCGAGTGACCCTTAAGCAAGAGAACTCTAATCCAAGATAGTTGGTTTAACATTCATAGAATCCCACCTTTTCTTCCACAGATATTCAAAGTCATATGCTTATATCATGACTGTAAGTGATCTTACAAATCTTTTTATTATCATCGCTTAATGATAAGAATGGCAGGTGTCTTATCACGTTCAGTGAAATATTAGTCTTAAACGCATAAATTTCTGCGTGATATCACATAATACACATTAAAAAATCTATATCTAGTTTGATTTTTCGTACTAAAAACCTAGACGCTTTAGCAGTGGGACGGTCGCTTAGTGTGTCACTAGCAAAGGGTTTTCTATGATATTACAAAAAAAAAAAAAAAAAAAAGATCAACTTCCAATGTCTTTTAAAACTGTACACTACAGAGGTTATATGGACGTCACACACGCAATATTTGAGAGAAAAAGATCTTGCCGAACCCTTATACTTATTTATATTCTGAGCATGCTAAAGGTAAAGTTTACGAATGAAGAATAAAATCACAAGATACCATTTGGAGACATAATATTATATAATGCTGGAAAGAGTACTATTAATACTACTGTATATAGGAAGAAAGGCTATACCGAAGTAGGCCTAAATTTCGCCAGCCTTGTATTTTACGACTTTAAACATAAACTAAATGGGAAATAATGAACAATTAAAGTAAAGTATTTTAAAAACAGTAACAACATCAAAACAGATATTTCATTTATAAACTATAAAAAGACTTATGTCAGTCTGCTCAACATAAAAACATTTGGTGGAAGTTGTCAGGTATCAGTTCATAGTCCTGTGCTTTGGACTATCGACCACTCCCCAAGTGCTCACATGGGTGTGTTCACTCTAGTTTCAGTTTGTGTTCATTCGAACAAATTTGCATTCTGAGATATCTCGATGATTAGTTCACCCTATCATCACCAACTCTGCTTTGCTTTGCCTGAAGTAGTAGGGTTACTGGGGGTGACTACAGTATGTAACTACTTGAGTGGCGGTGAGTTCCAGTTGATGAACTTCAAGGAAATATGTAACTACTTTTCTGGTTTTATACCATTCTCTGCATTATGGTTTTGTGATTTCAATGTCGCATGTAACATTACTTGCCATGATGAGAGCCACCTATTGAAGTGTATTACAATTATTTTGCACACATCCTGCTACATCTCTTGCATCTCCTATTTTGGTAATCCCCTCTTGTCTCATCTTTCTATCTGCTCGATTTATGTGTTATTTAATCTCAAGTTTTTATACAAATCAATCACTTCCACCATCCCTACTAACATTATTCCATCTTGTTCTCTTCCATTTACTCTCATTACATTACACTTGATCACAACTACTTTAGTCTTTGTCGTCTTGCTAACACTTTCCAACTTTTATTCCATTTCTGGAGTTTGGTTTCAAACTCACTATTCAGCAAGAATATCATCTGCAAATATCAGCCACTCCACAACCCATTCACAACTTATTCTATTTTCCCACAGCACTGCACCCACATCCA
This sequence comes from Palaemon carinicauda, assembly GCF_036898095.1. Taxonomy (NCBI): domain Eukaryota; kingdom Metazoa; phylum Arthropoda; class Malacostraca; order Decapoda; family Palaemonidae; genus Palaemon; species Palaemon carinicauda. The sequence continues at coordinate 130,053,095 of NC_090729.1, forward strand.
TTGTTCCTTTTCTGACCTATAGCAATATAAAATCTATACAGATGTTGAAAGGACATTCACACGAAACATTCGTGCCTTAGACACTTAGAAATTTATTCAACAAATACTTTGAAAACATTATAATTTCCTAGTTCTAATGTTTCTTTCTTTTTTGTTTTGTTTTTTTTTCCTTTTTTTTTTCTTTTGTGTGCCAAGATGTGTTAAGTAAATTGTCCCCAAAATGGCCTGCAGCTTTAGTGCAGAATTTGGTTGAGGGAGTGGGATTGAAAGGCTTAATGAGTACGGATGGAATAAAAGTCCTCATTATAATTGTTGAGAAATGATAGTACTTTTCAATATATAGGCTATGTCATGACAAAAAAAAGTTATGACAAATATCCATACATATAACGAAATTTAGAAATGCTGTATATATATATATATATATATATATATATATATATATATATATATATATATATATATTTATGTGTGCGTGTGTAAATGTATATATGCGTATATTTACGCATATATATTAGATATCGTTAAACAAATGCGTATAATATATATGTATATATATATAAATATATATATATATATATATATATATATATATGATATAATGTATAAATATTAACGTTTCCGATATGGTTTTTGCCTCATCAAATGTTATAATAATGATATCTCTTAACAAATAGAAATATCGCAGTTATTGCTCGCAGTTGCCCTTAGTTTCCTAGTCTTGCCTTTTTCATTTATTTCTGCCGTGTTTGTCTTTTCCTCTTGAAAACTCCTTTTTGAACCCGAATTACGGTAAAAGGTTTCAGACCTGAACTTGCATTAGGGTAGATTTCCCAAGAGTAAAGAGTTGGATACACAAAAGGATTTTTCCCTGATACTTTGGTCCCCTCGTCAACAGCTTATCACTTTTTTTTTTTTCTTGTTTAAAGGGTTAAAGACCGTTAATGAATGGCAGAGACATTGTGCTGTAAAGCAGGATAATCCCCTAGAGACTGACCATATATACATATGATTAGCGCCCAAGCCCCCTCTCTACCCATGCTGGGACCAAGGAGGGCCAGGCAATGGCTGCTGATGACTCAGCAGATAACCTATTGGCTTCCCCAAACCTCCCATCCTTACATCACAAGGATGTTGAGGTTGCAGCCACCAAAGAAACTAACGAGTTTGAGCCCGACTCAAACCCCAGTCTGGCGATTACCAGCCAGGGACGTTATCACATCAGCCACCGCAACCCTAGAGGATTCTTTAGTTTCAACAATTTTAGCACCCCCTGATTTGAATGATCGTGGATAATAATCTCTTTTGAGAAATATTTCTTGAATCTATTGTATGACAGAAATTCCTAATTTTCTTGTTATTAAGGAAATTAGGTTTAAAAATACGAGCCTTTCTGTAGAAGTGGGTCAGATTGACATACAATTATCTTTACGTTTTATAGTAGTAGGCTAAATTGATCAGTGTTCCTTTACATCTACCCGGCCGTAGCATGTTTGAGATTAATTTAATAGTTCTCTTGAAATAGTCTTTTTTTTTTTTTCTTTTAATTTACAGTTTTGGAAAGATGTTTTCGTTGATAATTTATAATTACTTTTAAAATGGTAATGATAATGAGATAATAATTTTAATAATCCTGTTTCCTTTTTCAAAGAAATTGAAGTTAACACATATACTTTATATACTGTATATATGTTGAAAGGGGTATGTTTTAATAGCCGTTGTTTGTTACAGAATAAAGTGGATGATATGGCCTAGCTTAGCAAAGGGACTATCATCCCTTTCCATTGGCATGAAATTAATCAATGCCTCTGATCTTTTTTTTTGGCTTTTAATACTGTTGCTTTTATAAATTAATTTGAAAATGTTGGGATCCATGTAATTGATTTTTAGCTTCATTGCATAGCCATACTACATCAAGAGGACGAGGATTGTTTTTCGACTTATTAATATCATTGGTTGTAATATTATTTGCGCAATGATGGGAGGATATACTAAGGTTAATTGTGAGCCACTATTAAGGAATCTATTTTTCCTTGCTTTGCAACAAGAAGGTTGTTGTGGTTTAGGTAACACAGTGCATTTGCAGCTATTACTTATAATTTGTATTACAAGAGATGGTTTTTTATGGCAGAATTCCTTCTGATTACTAGTAGGAGGTCTTGATGATTGCATCAGGTTATGATGTGGAATTTTAGAAGTTCAAACTTATAATGAATGTTTTATGTTGAACAGGCTAACACAAGTCCTTCTTCATAGTTTGTATATGGTAGATCTATTTTAACGTTATTAAAATCTTAAAATATCTTATATCTTTTGTTCAATACTTCTCATATAGTTTATTTCCTTATTCCTCTCCTAACTGGTCTATTTTCCCTGTTGTAGCCCTAGGGCTTATATCATCCTGCTTTTCCAACTAGGGTTGTAGCTTAGCTAATAATGATAATAACAATAATAATAATAATAATAATAATAATAATAGTAATAGCTATGTCGTGACGGCGACAGTGGTCGTGGATTAGGTAATAGCCTTGTGCACAGAGAAGCATAGTGCTAGACACAACATTTGAATAACTGAAATTAAGTCTTGCGCTGAGTGGTGGCCTACTTCAAGATATTTGAAACAAAGATCCAACTTTAGTGCATGTTTTAGTCAGGTTTTGTATATGACATGTCTGGTGTACACTTTACCTTACCACCATTACGGTCATGACAAAGCTTACATTGAAGACTAATTTTTGTTGAGGGCCACGAATTCAGAAAATTCATTGCCATTGATGTTACCGAGTTCTAGGATGAGTATGGAGTTGAATGCTTTGTTTGGTGTGATCAATGCTGGCTTAGTTCTATAAGTTATCATAGAGGGCACAGTCGGCTTGTCTGTTGTCGCTAGACATGGAACAGAAACTGGGGCAAACCATTGTCTGAATGTAAGCTCATGAAACTGTCATTTCCAAGCTGTCTTGAACGTCAAAGGTTCCTAAAGATAAACTTGAGGATTCTATATTTTATTTATTCAGTCTACGATAGTAGTGAAAGTGGAGAGAATGTAGAACCCAACTGGGAGAAATCGAATCATTGCCTAATGGATTAAAGTTTGTGAGATGGATTTTTTCATGGGGAAAAGGTGGGGGTGGTGGAAAATGGTTTAGTGAAAAGATCGTATAACTTAATACTGTTAACAAAGAGGTAGAACTGAAGCCAGAGAACTGGCAGCTAGATACCCCGGAGACGAGAGAAATCTTGAAATGAAGAGGTCAGGTGTGCCTTGTTTGTAAAAGGGTGCG
>NC_090729.1:130061378-130086378 GCF_036898095.1 Palaemon carinicauda
ACCATTTTAGATTACTGAATTTGGTTTCCATACCTAGAAATATGACTTTATCAGTCACTCTGAACCCCCTATAAGTATCAGCAATTACAGTGTAAGGCAAGATGTAGGTAATTGTAATTGTGTGAATTTGCGACAACTTGGGGGGCCTATAGTGGCTTTTGTTTGACATAAGAAAATTATGACTATTTTTTTTAATGATTTAGCTCGATTGGTAAGTCACTGAAACCTCAATATCCTTGGACCGAGTTCGAATCGTTGGTCGACCACGAGCTATTATCATAAATATAATTCCCCTTTGGGTCTCTGATCTCTAGGCAGAGTGAATTTGACGTTGAGAGGTATTTACGGCTTTATATGAATATATATATATATATATATATATATATATATATATGTATATATATATATATATATATATATATATATATGTATATATGTATATACATATGTATGTGTGTATATATGTGTGTGTATATAAGTATATGTATATATGTATATATGTATTAGTATGTGTATATATATATATATATATATATATATATATATATATATATATATATATATGTGTGTGTGTGTGTGTTTGTGTGTGTATAAGTATATGTATATATATATGTATGCGTGTATATATATATATATATATATATATATATGTATATATATATGTACATATACACACACAATGTATATATATATATATATATATATATATATATATATATATATATATATATATATATATATATATTCTGGCGGAAGTGGTCAGTGCCGCCAGCGCACCCTCACTTGGTGCAATTTAGGCATTATCAATAGTCTTTTGGAATCCTTTCGACTATTTTTACTTTTACTTTATCGCCGTTTTCTTTCTTCATCTCACTGTTCAACCTTTTAACTTCCACTTTTTCAATCAGAAATTCGTAATTTACATTTCCATATGTTTTTGTGTCTATATTTTCTGCACAAATGACGACATTTAACCAGTTGGAAATTGGACCACATTTGCAACATTTCAAAAGAAATTTACATTGTGAGTTCGTGGCCCGCCAGAATAAAATTCGGCTTCAACGATTTTACGATTACCTGGGAATATGTGAAATCAGGAAGCTTTTGACATGATTTCTCAAGTTTGCATAAAAATGAGATTTCGTGTATGGAGACGGAAGCATCACAAGGCCACCTGTGCCTATGTATTTCCCGTTTTCAAATCTGTTATTTTATATAGTTTATTATTATTAAAAGGAGAAGATTTATCCAACCCAATGAGTCAAGCTTGACTTGCTGAGCTGACATATTTTTTATATTTTATATATTAACTGCCCGATGCTTAGTTTACACTAGAAACGATCTCTAGATCTTAAAGATGATTAGTCGTATGTGTGAATATATACATTTCCATATAGCGTACACACACAAACACACATACACACACACACACACACACATATATATATATATATATATATATAAATATTGTATAATTTATGAGAATATATGTATGTTGTGTATGTATTTATGTAAAATATAATGTGTGTATATATATATATATATATATATATATATATATATATATATATATATATATATATATATACTGTATATATATGTATTATATTAGTAAGCACTTCTATAATTTTAAGCCATAAATATTTCATGATATCGATATCTCTTTAATTTGGGAATGATTTAAACCCAAAGAGAAATTGTATTGATTTTGATACAGAAGCAATGGTCCACTTCTATTTGATAATCACATTCAGAGAGAGAGAGAGAGAGAGAGAGAGAGAGAGAGAGAGAGAGAGAGAGAGAGAGAGAGAGAGAGAGAGAGAGTTACTTTGGTATTTGTGATAGTATCGTTGCGTTCGTTGGCAAATGGTCACCATCCGTGGATATTTAATACTCAAGTTTCCCTTGCTGACAACCAAATCTCCACCAACTTTCTCGGTGCCGGGAAAATTTAGATTCACCTTTTCAGTTATTTCTTTTTTTCTAAAAACAACTTTATTTCCACTTCTTTTGAATTCGCTCATCGTCTTTCCTTTTCTAAATAAGTAGAGTCAACTTTTCCTTTACAGCCGTGACAAGAAAAATGTTATGATTAGATGAAGAAGGTTCTTTAGTTACCCTTTGCAAAATTTCAAGCTTCTCTGCGTAAGTTCTTTAGTCTTTGTTGCAAATCAACAAGTATATTTACTTTTGTTCTTATATCATGTGGTTATCCAACGGATTCCTTAGCAATCACCTCACTCAGAAAAGCCTCTTCTGTCTGAACGATTCAAATAAATTTCCAGGTAGATGGAGTATAGTGTTCAGGAAAATGGTAAAATTTGTTGCACAGCCTTCAAACAGAGTCTTGGGTTATCATTATTATTATTATTATTATTATTATTATTATTATTATTATTATTATTATTATTATTAATTGATAAGCTACAACCCTAGTTTGAAAAGCAGGATGCTATAAGCCCAGGGGCCCAACAGGGAAAATAGCCCAGTGAGGAAAGGAAACAATTTTTTTTTTGAACAATAAAAATAAAGCAATTTAGATATCTCCTATATAAACCATAAAAAAGTTTAACAAAACAAGAGGAAGAGAAATAAGATAGAATAATGTGCTCGAGTGTACCCTCAAGCAAGAGTGTACAGTCATTCTTGGTGGCATGCTTTTTAAATAAAAGTTCTAAAGGGAATCTTTTTGGAATGTGTCGAGGGCCTAGTGCTTTGATGACTATTTCTTAGCATATGACCTAGAGTAATTGCATTCCTGCTGGAACATTAATTGGTAAAAATGCCAGCGAATAAATCTAACCAAAGATTTGTTTAAAGTCGTCATTATCTTCGTCGTGGATGGCCAGTTCTTGAATTTTTCTCAAGGTAATCTTAAGTCATATGATAAAAGAGACATTGTGTTCATGTCTTTGGACCTAAAATTGTTTTATGGCCTGGATGACCTTTGCTCTGAATGAACGGTTATGGTTGTAACCTCTGAGTGGAGCTCGGGCTCTTGTCATCGATTAATGGTTGCTTGTAACAGGATTTTATGTATTACGTTTTAGTCTGCAGATATGTTAGAACAGTAGAAAGTGCAGTATTACACATCTCTGAAGAACTGCCGTTGAAACCACTGCATAGTTATCATACATCTGTCATTCATCAGAAGAAGCAATTTACCACAGGGACTGATCAGAACCTTGGAATATTATATGGCCGTCAGTATCTGGTCCATTGTCGAGTAAGAGGAACGGCTTTAACTCAGATCAGTAGTATGTCCTGTTGATAAATCATTCTGCTTATTGTTGGAAATCAATTAGGTTTATCTTCTTTTTCTTCTGTTTTATGCTTCATTTTTGTTATGCATTTAATAGCTGAAATAGTTGCATGATTAGTAACATTGTTCTGGTCATTCACTTGAATAATATCAGCCATCTTAAGGTTAGTGAGATCGTCTTTACAAAAAGATGCTCTCTTAATGCATTTCCATTTGATGGTGGTTGATCTTCTGATCTGGTTTGTGTACAAATATCCTCGAAAGAAAATCTTCCTTGTTCCTTGATTGGTTGATAAGATTTCCCTGATGATATGGAGATGGAGCTGCTTAAAACGGTGGTGTACTTGAATGGTGCAATGGCTTGACTGTTGAAGTAGGACCTTGCTAGATGGCTATGTGGTTCATAGAGTTTTCTAAAAAGTTCATAATAGCTCATAAAGATATTACCACATTCGGAAATCTCAATTACCATATCAAAATTTATGACCCAGTTTCAAACAGGAGCATATTATAACACGTTCATTTTCAATGTAGGCTACATCATTTGTTGTGGCATTTTATTCTTATTTTTAAACGTTTTACATTTCTACATTTGCCGTTTTTATTGTGTCAGTTTGCCTCTTGGCTCTTTTACCCATGACATTATTACGTGAAATCGTTTATGATATTAAAAGAGGATTGAATAGGCTAAGAGGTAGAGAGCAGATGTTACTCTGTCAACTAATGGTACAAAGAGAAAAATTAAGCCATAAGCGACAAAAGAAACCAAGTAAAAATTTGTAACTAAGAAAAAAGTTTTCAATTAAGCATTGCTGTATGCAAACCGTGCTAACAACCAATAGATTATTGTTGCACTGACAGAGAAATTGGGTGAAAGATATATGGTGGGAACTTGTATGATTGGACCAATCACCTTTGAGATTCTGGAGGATTGGATCAAAGGATTGGACTAACAACCTTTGAAATTCTGTAGGATTGAACCAATCACCTTTGAGATTCTGTAGAGTTGAACCAATCGCCCTTAAAATTCTGTAGGATTTAACCAACCACCCTTGAGATTCTGTTGGATTTAACCAATCAGCTTTGAAATTCTGTAGGGTTGAAACAATCACATTTAAAAATCTGTAGGGTTGGATCAATCAACTTTGAAATTCTGTACGGTTGACCCAATCACCTTTAAAAACCTGTACGATTGAACCAACCACATTTTAAAATCTGTAGGATTGAACCAATCACCTTTAAAATTCTGTAGGATTGGACAAACCATCTTGGAAATTCCGTGGGATTGAACCAACCATCTTTGAAATTCTTTGGGATTATACTATTATCACCTTTGTAATTTTATGCGATTGGCGCAATTACCTTTGAAATTCTGTTGGTTTGGACTAACCACCTTCGAGATTCTATGGGATTGTGCCAACCATATTTGAAATTCTATGGGATTGCATAAATCACCTTTGAAATCCTATTGGATTGGACAAATCACTTTTGAAATCCTATGGGATTTGACCAACCACCTTTGAAATTCTATTGGATTGGACAAATCACCTTTGAAACCCTATGGGATTGGACCGACCACCTATAAGATTTTATGGGATTGGACCAATCACCTTTTAAATGCTATGGGATTGGACTGACCACCTTTAAAATTCTATGGGATTGAAACAACCATCTTTGAAATTCTATGGGATTGAACCAACCACCTCTGAAGTCTTGAGTACCTAATTATGTACTTCATAATGTTGCTGCTCATAAAGGCATCTATTGCTTTCCTAAGCCTTTATATTGTTGACTGATGTACTAGAGATTCCAAGTGTTCATTTTAAGGTTGTTGTGGCCTGATTGGTAACGTCTCTGCCTGGCGTTTGCCAGTTGGGGGTTCGAGTCCCGCTCAGACTCGTTTGTGCCATTAGTGTCTGCAACCTTATCATCCTTGTGAGCTAAGGTTGGGGGTTTGAGGGAGCCTATAGGTCTATCTGCTGAGTCAACAGCGGCCACTGCCTGGCCCTCCATAGTCCTAGTTTGGGTGGAGAGGAGGCTTGGGTGTTGATCATATAACATATGGTCAGTCTCTAGGGCATTGTCCTGATTTCTAGGGCAATGTCACTGTCCCTTGCCTCTGCCATTCATGAGCAACCTTTAAAAGGGGAAATCTTTTTGAAGTTTTTTGAGTATCATTAAGACGAACTAGCCTTCATCATCTCAACTCTTCCGTGATAATGCCACAGAGAGGAGGAATCTTGTTTCTTCCAGGCAAGAATATTATATTTATTTTTTATACAGACGTGTTTGTACAGGAATCGGGATAAAAGGTTTCGTTTTGGGCTCCCATTACGGCTGATTTCCCAAGAGCAAACTGTAGTACCTCCACGATTTTCTTTATTTTTGGAGGCTGGCCATTATGAAACGCGGACAATTATATTCCTATTTTTTTGTATTCCTAACGTGTATCTAGGAAGTTTTTTTTATTCTCTTTTCTTTTCCCCTGTTTCAAGCACATACATGACTAAATCACTCAATCATTTAATCTATTTTTGGGGCAAATATACCTTTTTATTATTATCATCATCATCAATATCATTATTATTTCTATTATTAGTAACATAACTATTGTCTTTTCGGTCTTTTAAGACAAGCTATAAAGATCATTTACCTTTTACTTAAATTTCTAAAGAACATGTTTTATATATGGAAAGAGAGACCAGCAAATTATTATTATTATTATTACTAGCTAAGCTACAACCCTAGCTGGAAAAGCAAGATACTATAAGCCCAAGGGCTTCAGCAGGGGAAAATACCCCAGTGAGGAAAAGAAATAAGGAAATAAATAAACGATATAGGAAGTAATGAACAAATAGAATAACTACTAAATACATATGAAAATTGTTGATTAAAACGTATCAAAAATCTCTGAACCGAGATGAGTAAACAGAGAAGTTCACTATGATTGGCAAGACTTTCCGAAACAAGTAGCACGCAATAACACTTGAACTATAGGCTCTCAAGGTGATAGTGAGAGTTTCTCATTGACAATCAAGCTGATATAAGATAGAAGATTGCTGGCGAATTATTTTCATACTCAATTACTGATATATTATGATAATGCTGTTTTAAGCTAAGTATCAAACGTTAAAGAGTAAAATGTATAGGTCCAAGACAACATTCACCTCACGTTTTGATAGTACACAACGCAGAGACGATGGGGTTTCTCGAATCTACTGTATGTTAATAATTATACTTATTTTATTGTTTTGTAATGTTGCCACGTACATCCATGCAAGAAATGGAATGAGGGATGACAAATCAAACTCGTGGTTTCTTTAAAATCTTGTCTATTGAAGTTATACGGACATTGCCTTATTTCCTTTCCTCACTGGGCTATTTTTCCTTGTTGGAGCCCTTGGGCTTATAGCATCTTGCTTTTCTAACTAGGGTTGTAGCTTGGCTAGTAATAATAATAATGATAATAATAACAATTAAGGTTATAGCAGGGGAGACAGCTCCATGCTTGTCACTACAGTGACCACTGGACAACGACTGACAGTCTGACTATGCATATGGCGGAAAGAAAAGCATTGTTGACACACATAATTACATTGATGCCACGATGCATAATGAAATGGGTGGTCTTACAGTACGTGCTATGTGAAAAGATAAATGGAAACATGAATATTATTCTTCTACGAATAATTAAGTCAAAGTACATAAATGCTCATAAACTTTACGTAATGTAAGTTTTATACAACGTAATCTTAGATATATACACAATACACATCACCACACGTTTTGATAATACGCAATAAAGAGGCGATGTGGAGTCTCGATACTATGTGAATAATTATACTAAATCTCTTTATTGTGATATAATATTCTTCCCATGAACTTTAAACGATTAATTTTCTTGATGAATAACGCCAAAAAAATACTTCGAAAATTAATTGATAACTGCCAAGACTAGTAGATATGATAAAGAAACTCCCGACAACGACTTCCTTTCATTTTTTATGAATCTACCAAGTTGGACGTCATTAAAATGAGATTACTCATAAGGAGGCGTGTAGGTCTTTTTGATTAATTGGCCTAGTTTTAATTAGATCTGCTTGTAGCACTGGCAGATATATAATAAGGATGATTAATGAGGGTCTAGTTTGCCTAATGATGTATATGAATGAATTCGCTTGATAATAGTTTACCCGAACGTAACGTGACGGAACTTTGCTTGTATTTTGTTATATGTATATATATATATATATATATATATATATATATAGTATATATATGTATATAAACACGTACATATGTATGATTTTATATATATGTTTATATAATTATATATATATATATATATATATATATATATATATATATATATTCATATATATATATATATATTTATTTATATATATAAATTTATATTAAATTTATATATGTATATATATGTATGTATATATATTTGTATATATATATATTTTATGTATATATATATATAGACATATATATATATATATGTATATATATATATATATATATATATATATATATATATATATATAGACATATATATATTTATATATATATAGATATACATATATATTTATATATATAAATATATGTGCATATATATATATATATTATATATATATATATATATATATATATATATATATATATATATATATATATATATATACAGTATATTATGTATGTATGTATGTATCTATATTATTTCTGCATTTAAATGAAAATGATTGAACTTTTCAACTTTATTAGGCCAAGGGAGAAAACTGATAAGAATTACACGTTTTCATATTTAGTGTTATTCACTGCCATCAAGTGAATTAGTATACATAATTAAGGAATGAGGGGGCTAGATATTATTTTTATTCTACGAATGTTAGTTTTTGGCATGTTCTCTTACTGTTTACAGTTTATTCGAAAATTCTGTAAACTAAATTTTTGCCTACACTGTTGAAAAAAAAAACATAATTCGGAAATTCGCCGTAAAAATATACTGATCTCAACGTATTTCAGTAAAATACAAGTGACCGTAGTTTTATCATACTTTCTTCTCATATTTTACGGGTTGGTGGCCGCAGTATCACTCTTTAACGTCAATATATTCGTTTTTAAAACTGTAAAAATCCTGGAATAAATGTTGCCAGACATTTACTGTTTTTTTTAATGTAAATTTTTAACAGTGTAATGGAAACCATCAGACATAACCAGTGTTTTTTAGTTTAATCTTAATGACACATTTTCGGCGGTACATATTTTGTAATTATTTTATATACGTCAGAGTCAAGAGTGAAACTTTTTATGTCCTTTTACGTAGATTAGAACCGAGTTGGATAATTTAAAACGAAAGAGCCGACGACTCAATTTCCCCAGAGATGGTATACTTTTCCATCCACTTCCCTCGTACCTCCCTCCTTCAAAGCGAATAAAAGATAAACGAGAGAACATTTCAACTTGAGGGAGCCAACTTCTTAGAAAATATAGGTTTTGTGGATCGAGGGTTTTTGAGATCCTTTTTCCTCTTCAACATCAAAGATAAGAATGCAAAGAGACCGGAAGTATTCCCTCAGCTGTGATAGACATTATGCAATACCTACGGTAGTACCAAAGGCATTCGATTCCTATAGAAAGATATTTCGTGTATGTTCAAAGAGGGGATTTTGTGTGCGTAGGAAAAAATCTACTACTGTACACAAATACTCTCATGAATATATTTATATTTGTATATACTAATATATATATATATATATATATATATATATGTGTGTGTGTGTGTGTGTGTGTATATATACACACACACACACACACATATATATATATATATATATATATATATATATATATATATATATATATATATATATATGTATGTATGTTTGTGTGAGTGTGTGTGTGTTATTTATTAATGCACTTATGTATTGATTCTTTGTTTTTCTTTATTTATTCACCGAGATAAAGAAACAAAGGAAGGTCAATTGGGAAAATAATTTTTCCTACAGTGACATTGACACATAACGCTATCCTCTTGTTTTTTTGATAACGTCAATTATTTCTTATTATAACAAAGTGAAATTTTATAGATATTACACCAGGTTAGATTTTTAATCTTTGCTTTTAAAGGTTATTTACAGCAGCTGTGAGAATTAAAAGTTTTATTTTAGATCGTAAAATTTTTTTTCATTTTCTAGACCAGGATAATTTCCTGGAAAAGTAAATGGATGAGGATTATGAAGGCAAAATAGTTCATATAGCTTTCTGGAATAATTTTCTTTAGTTACTGAACCTGACAAGGGATGTGTTCTGGTGAAATTTTAGCGTTTCATTGGTCGAAATAGTGGTCAAAGGTCATAAAAGGCAAATTTATCTTTTTAAGAGAAATTATTGAGTACTCCAAGTTACATGCAAATATACCATTAGAAGACCAAAATAATGAACAATAAGTATTTTAATAGCATTTTGACTTTCATGCTTAAAGAATAATGTATTTTAGCCGTCGTATTAAAAGACTCTTTTACTCAAAACTGGCTGGGTTTTAAGATATACCTCACTAATAATTCACTATCAGTTCTCTTTTCCACTACTGCGCTTGATATTTTAATCTGGGATCAATTTTGAGGTGTCAAAGGTTAAAATGGAAATTAAAATGTAAAAAAGTTAGATTTGCAATTTATGATCTGTGACCCCTTAAAGGGCAAAATTTCATCATTCTCTGCATGTAAAACTGCTCTAGACAAAATTGCCTCATTTTACTTAAATGGCCGCATTTAGAAAATAATCCCAAGTTTATCATGACATTGTTTCATAGTTTGGATGATTTTGATTATTGACAAATATTCTTGTGAATATGATAAGTAAGATAATATGAAAAATAAAATTTGAAACCAGAATATGAGTGAACTTTGGCCAAAATGAATTCATGTAACGCACCAATGCTGCAAATTATAACGATATATATATGATAAGTATAAAATTTCTTAAAGGTTCCTCATTCACAACCAGTACGGCTTTTACATTTTTTTTTTCCAGAAAAATATGCCTATGATAAATTGATTAGAAGATACGTGAAGACTTGATAATCCGTTCAGAGTTACAAATGCATTTCACTAAAGTTTCTTTCGATGATGATATGGATGATTCTTGAGATCGTCTTTATTTCTAATGATATATAGGTTTAACAAAAATATTAATTCTCTTAACGGGATTAAGGAAATAGATACAGCACAGAATGTGATAGGTGAAAAATTGTAGAATATGGTAGCACTATCTGAGAGAGAGAGAGAGAGAGAGAGAGAGAGAGAGAGAGAGAGAGAGAGAGAGAGAGATTCTCTTGGCGGGATTCAGCAAATAGATACAGCACAAAATGTGATAGGTGAAAAACTGAAGGATATGTTATCTCTATCTGAGAGAGAGAGAGAGAGAGAGAGAGAGAGAGAGAGAGAGAGAGAGAGATAGAACTACTTCATATCATTCGAACTTTAAACTTTAATTTCATTTCAATAATAAGACTGACTACACATATGTATGGAGAGAGAGAGAGAGAGAGAGAGAGAGAGAGAGAGAGAGAGAGAGAGAGACTACTTCATATCATTCGAACTTTAAACTTTAATTTCATTTCAATAATAAGACTGACTACACATATGTATGGAGAGAGAGAGAGAGAGAGAGAGAGAGAGAGAGAGAGAGAGAGAGAGAGAGAGAGAGAGAGAGTCCTTATTTCTTAAAGGAATGCACAAATTCAAATTTTATTTAAAAACTTTATAATAAGATTAATTTATATAGGATTTTATAACTCGAAAAAAAATCAGCTTGATAGGGAATCCAATCTATTTTGTCACAGTTAAAATTCACCAACACTCAGTAGAGCGCAGACTTCCGCCACTGCAGCTTATTTCTAGACCTTTTGGTCGACCTTGACCTTGACCTTTGTCCTTAACATGTATTAATAGCCATTGATTTCGTTGCACACAAACATGAACAAAGTTCGAAGTCTGTGACAATTATGTCCAAATTTATGGCTGATTACGTGAATTGGACATTTTGCTTGACCATGATATTGACCTTTGACACTGACCTTCCAAAATTTAATAATTTCCAACTTCTTACATTGCAGTTAATCACTGCAAGTGTCATTACTCTACGATTAAAAATGTGAGCAGGAAGCTGTTCATAAACAATCACGCACACAAACAGGGGGTAAAACATAATCTCCTTCCAGCTTCGTTGGCGGAGCTAATAGCAATTAACTTTTATTCTTGAAAAAAATAATTTTAGTTGATGCACAACAAAATAGAATTGGAATGACTTATACGGAATGAAAATCATGTACACATATATTGTTAACTGAATGAAAATAAAATTTGATTTATTTCATAGTATTTAACATTTACTTTTCAGTGACAAAAATCGATACAAATTATGATACACAAATAACTGAAGAAAGATAAAAGATAAGTAAATGTAACAATAACGTATAGCGAAGGATTGTTATTTTATGAACTATAATTTAGAGCTAAATTGTAAAGTAATAATTCATCTACAAATATGATTTATTTGTAGTTAGCTCTTATAATATTAGGGATTATAAAAATTCTCTCTTTCAGCATAACGAGATTAGGAAAGTGTGAAAACACTCTATTGAAGTAAAGAAAACGTTGTCTTTAATTTCTTCCTCAGAAGAAATTATGGAATATAAATATTCACAAGCAAAAGAGAAGTTTATTCAAGTAATGAATGTCTAATGAAAAATGTAATGTGAGCAAATATTTCTCTTATCAAAAGCATTAATTAATGACGAACTTGCTTAATGAACTCTGGAATTTTTCTTTTCTTACCTCCTTCATAGCTGTAAATTTTTGAGAAATTTTTGTAATTTTGGAAACGTCTGCTGCTGCGATAGTTATTGCAGACGAGATGTCGATGTTGAAAGCAAAATAGAATTAGATGTCATATATAAAAGTGTGTAATAATTTTCACTGGTCTAATTATTACGTATAATCTTTGAAAAAAATAATTTGAATAATTTGGGGTACAGATTTTGTACTTTATATGATAATCTTTATTATGATATTTTGATATTTTTATTGCCTGTATTTTCGTCATTATGTGCTAATTGACTATTTTGTTTATTGTCATGGGGGATAGCTCTCTCTCTCTCTCTCTCTCTCTCTCTCTCTCTCTCTCTCTCTCTCTCTCTCTCTCTCTCTCTTACACTAGTTGATTTGACCATTATTTGGTGTAATAATCAAAGTTAGAGGGACTATAAGCTGAAGAAAAGGGCGAAGAAAAACAGGTTAAACAAATGCTTTAAGAGGATTGGCTAAGATACTCGAGTCTTGTTCTTTATAAGACGATAGTTATTTATGGTTAAAGATTAAATTTGATATTTACATCAAGGTTATTCACATATTTGGAAAAAAATCATATTGAAGAGTTTTTATTATCGGCAGTTTTTTTTTTTTCAATTTAGAGATTTTCTATATAGTTTTTAAAGGAATTCTATTTTTTATTTTGTTTACACACTGATGGTAGCGATAAATAGCAGGCTTTCCTCTCCCTGCCTGTCTTTTCTTTTCTCAAACTGCTTCTAATACTATCTAACATGGCATGAGGGTCTGTTCCTATCTTTTATTCTTCTCCTGTACTTCTCTTTCTCCCTTTTTCCTTATTCTTCCCCATCCCGAGTATCTGCCTTCGGGCTATAAACTGGATTGTATCGAGGGGTACTCTTCCTTTCCCCATATTCCACACCTCCCTATCCTTATCCGTATTTATTTTTGATCCATGAAAACAAAATCCTTTATAATTAATCGATTTCATAGACATGCTAGTGATTTAACTAATCTCACCAATACCTTACATTTTTCTGTTATCACTGGTAATTAGTTGGGGAAACAAATGGTGACTGTTATTACCTCCATCACCGAAGGTGGAAGGAGGTTGATTTCGCGTTTTTTTTTTTTTTTTGCTGTGTGTGTTGTGTGTGTGTGTGTGAAGTAGTTCCTGGCCACAATATTTTAATTGTAGACTAATAAAACTTGCAGGGATTAACTGGTATGTAAAAAGCTGGAAATTACTATGTTTTGAAAGATCAAGGTCAAAGGTTAAGGTCACGGTCAAAATGTCCCATTCACGTAATCAACCATAAATTTGGACATCGTAGTCACAGAGACTTCAAACTTGGTTCATATTTGAGTGTATGAAAATCCACGCCAATTAATTCATGTTAAGGTTAAAGGTCAATGTCAAGGTCGAGAAAAGGTCGAGAAATAAGCTGCCACGGTTGATTTCTGCTCTCGACTGAGTGCCCCTCTATTTTGTGATAGTTCTGTTTCCAAATTCCCAGTAGTCAGTGGGTATCTTTATTTTTCCAGCCAAACAACTTATATAGTGTTTATTGTAATGCATGATTCACTGATGGTTATATTGAAACAAATAACGTTTAATAGTCTCGATATTTTGCATAAGATTTACCTTTAAAGGTATTCCTTTCCTCCTGTTATTGTTTTCCCCCTCATGACAGAACAAAGTGGAAGATTGCTTCAGAAGATACTAAACTAGTGGTTTTCAGTTACTATTTTGTATTGAAGTTGCCTGTTTATTGTCTATGTTTTCTCCGACCCCCTGTAGCAACACAATCGCCAAGTTTCTAAATCACGACTGATATCAACAGAGGTCCCATAGAATTTAACGGATGTGCCTGTTATTATTATTATTATTATTATTATTATTATTATTATTATTATTATTATTATTATTATTATTATTATTATTAACTAAATACAACCCTATCTGGAAAAGCAGGCTGCTATAAGGCCAAAGGCTCCAACATGGAAAAGGACCACAGTGAAGAGATGAAAAAAGCAAATAAATAAACTAGTCTTTATGAGAAGTAACGAATGATTAATATTAATTATCCTAAGATCAGTAAGAACGTTAAGGTAGAATTGTCATATATACAGTATGCTATGTCAGCCTGTTCAGCATAAAAACATTGGCTGCACGTTTGAACTTCCGAAGTTCCACCGATTCAACTGCTCTATAGTCCTCAGATGTTCTAGTCTTTTGAGACAAGGTTTAAAAATAGCTCATGATCAGAAGAGATAATGGACAGGACAGCGTCCTAGGGAACAACTATGTATACATATGGTCAGCGTCCAATCTCCATCGCCACCCAAGGTTGGACCAAGGAAGGCCAGGTAATGGCTGGTGGTGGCTTAGCAGCTAGATCTGGAGAGGTTTTGAGCATAAGTGAAAATATTTTTGAGCTGCGAGAGGGGATCGAACCTCCGACACATGAATCATAGGCGAGAGACGTTATCTGCCCGACTGTCAAAGCCATGTTGCATGAACTATGCCATTCTCTTCCCCGACTGCAATCTACAACAGTTGATTTAAAACCTGGTACATAATACATCACTCTGTGTTCATCGGAAGTTTCCTTGATTCTTCTTGCCTTGTCCTCTGTAAGTGTATATCACTATGAATACAGTATTCCTTGTTTAATCAGGCATTCTGGTGGAATAAGGGATCCAGATAGGCAACATAATTATATCATCAGTGTTAACTGGTTAATCACTTATCTATGAAAGACTGGGTGTTAAATTTTTAAAAAAATCTATTTTTGTATGCAATTTGTTAATATGCTGTAGTGAGGGTTTTTGAATACGAAATTTAATAATTTATTTAATCTGGTAGAATTGTCTCTAAAGGATTTTTTTTATATTTATTTCTTTATTTTAGTTTATAAGTATTTTGTTGACTTGACAAATTTGACTGATTTAGAACGAAATATACTCCTTGGTTAAAATTCATTACAACGAGTCGAATTTAATTCTTATTTTTTTTTAAATTGTTATTGATATGGAATATATTTCTCTTTTATTTTCCTATATTTGGGATAGTTTACTCCTATTGCATAGCAATTAAAATTTCAATATGTTTTTGCAGATATTGAAAGGAACCCTAACCACTGATGGTACTTGAAAGTGATTGGATGATTACTACAGTATTTGATTTTAGAATTAAGAAAATAAAATTCAATGAACTATAGAATTTTTTTTTATCAAAAGATTAGTAAATTCATTGTTATATTTATCGAAAAATTATGCAATCAAATACATACTCGTACGAACATACGAAATTAAAGGAATAGTACATAACACATATTTAGGCTTTTATTCCCGCAATACAGCGATAGGCTTATATTTCCTATTTCCGTAGATCTGCTACGATGAAATAGAAAGCCACTTAAAAGGCCATCCTTCCTGGGTAATGGAAACAGCTGGGAAAACGCAATCAAAATGTGAGTGAAAGTGCCTCTCTCAAACATATTTGAGATTCCCAGCTTTCTTTACCTAATATATAAAGATATCGGTGCGTGATGGGGAAAATCACGAAAGACTCTACACAGTCATAGAAGAATTCAGACAGTCTTGGAATAATCTACATAGTCATAGAAGAGTTCAGACAATCTCGGAAGACTCTACACAGTCATAGAAGAGTTCAGACAGTCTCGGAAAAGACTACACAGTTATATAAGAGTTCAGACTGTATCATAAAACTTTACACAGTCATAGAAGAGTTCAGATAGTCTTGGAACAATCTACATAGTCATAGAAAAGTTCAGACAATCTCGGAAGACTATACAGTCATACAAGAGTTCAGACAGTCTCGGAAAAGACTACACAGTTATATAAGAGTTCAGACTGTCTTGGAAGACTACACAGTCATAGAAAAGTTCAGATAGTCTTGGAAGGATCTACATAGTCATAGAAGAATTCAGACATTCTCGGAAGACTCTACACAGTCATAGAAGAGCTCAGACAGTCTCGGAAGACTCTACACAGTTATAGAAGAGTTCAGACTCTCGGAAGACTACACAGTCATAGAAAAGTTCAGACAGTCTTGGAAGAATCTACATAGTCATAGAAGAGTTCAGACATTCTCGGAAGACTCTACACAGTTATAGAAGAGTTCAAACTGTCTCGGAAGACTCTACACAGTCATAGAAGAGTTCAGAGAGACTTGGAAGACTCTACACAGTCATAGAAGAGCTCAGACAGTCTCGGAAGACTCTCCACAGTTATAGAAGAGTTCAGACAATCTCAGAAGACTCTCCACAGTCATAGAAAAGTTCAGACAGTGTCGGGTGTTTGGAGAGATTTCCATTTCACCCCTATCTGGACGACATTTGTCTGGGATCAATCAGAAACAAACGACTAAAATAGGCACTGGTCGTAATAATTGATATAACTATAGATGTTATATAATTCACTTAGGCCCGAAACTGGACAAATATTCAACTACCTCTAGGTTAATATTTTACCGGTTTCACGCTCACGGACACATGTCGTCCTGAAGGGAGTGAATTGGAAATCTCTCTCAACATCCGGACATCCACCAACTTATATGAGTGACTGTAACAATGTTTTTTTTTTTTTTTTTACTAATTTGCAATTTCTAGGTTTGTCTTTTTGCCGAAAGGAAAAAAAATCTTCATTTCAAACGGTCTTCTTTTGTTTTCTTTAATTGTATTGAGCCAAACTGTCCTTTTTTTTTTTTTGTTCAATACACCTCAAATGTCCTCTAAGTATAATATAGTTAATGGTTTATTATATCGAACAACGGCAATATTAAACCGTTATACGACGTAAATTTTGTGGTGACATTTAAACTGCATTAGGTGTTGAATATTGAGGTCTTGGAAATATCACACTGATGAGTCGAAGAAGTATATATATATTATTCACCTGTAGGAAAGGTTGCCTGTCAGTACAAATTTTATGGCAGTGTTTTATATTCGGTAGTTGAATAAGGTAATGTGTTATTAAATGAAACATGAATTAGGTTCAATTACATGAGGAATTAAACCCTTTACAATCATTACTCTTAGTTGTGGTAACATAAACATTTTATAAGATTTTTTGTTTTGTTTATCACTTATTGGATTTCACATGTTATTTCTTTCCTTTACCCGTGTAGTTATGTAAACACTGCTAATGATTAACAATTATCCTTCATTTCTATTTTTAATTCTAAAATAAATATATGTTTCCATCTCTCCAGCTGTTTGTATTAATTTATAAATGGCAAATCTATCTAAACATATTGAATAGTAAACTGTTAAACATCATCTTTTCAGGAATTAGATTCCTGTCATGCACTTGCATGCGTACCTGGGCGAGGGTGTCCAGAATAAACACGTAATATTTATTGAGATAACATGGAACAAGATTAGGGTTAGCAAGAACAATATTGTGAACATTATACGCCGGGTATCACTAATTCCAGATTATGTACTCTGGGCCAAATTATCTTATTTTATTCTGTATAGTTTTTTTTCATTTACTTTCAGAATAGATTATAAGCGGGTTACTTCAGTTTCCAACCAAATAGGTTTGTATTGCTATTGATAAATTACTTGTCATTATTTAGGCTTTTAAGTACAGTCGCTGGGGGACGTGCTTGATACGCAGTAATTGTCTTACTTCTTTAGAATTTTTCCAATCTTTTCTGGAATCAATGAACAACTGCGTCGCAATAACATTCTCACCGAATAGATTCGTAATTTTATGATTAATTACTTTGTATTTTCTCACACTAATATTCAACTACTATGATATAGAGGTTAAATATCACATTCCTTGTAGAGAATGGTAGGATTTTTTTCCTGTCTGAGAGAAACCATTCACGAATTCACTTCATCTTGTATAAGAAGACGCTGTTACAAATATATGAAAAGGTTATAAAAGATGAGCAATCATATGGGAAACATATTCAATCTACTTTATCACCTAATTTCTTATGTTGTTCGCTTTTAGGATTAATATATGAAACTTTATTTATTGAAAGCGTTTTTGTAGGAAAAAACTGTGAGGATTTTTTAAAACTTGATTAGCCTTTGTAAGGCACAGAATAAATCATATCGTAAATCTCTCTCTCTCTCTCTCTCTCTCTCTCTCTCTCTCTCTCTCTCTCTCTCTCTCTCTCTCTCTCTCTCATGCATATCTATCTTGTCTGTATGTATGTTTGTTAACTAAAAACTTTGCTCTGAAATGAAATAAGAGCTATCTTGAATTATGTTTGTTTATTTTGTTGGTGGTCAAACCAGAAAACTTGTTAGAAGGTAAGATTCTATGAACAGATTCTGAAAGGTTGGATGTTGAAACGCATCGTTATAAAAAGGAAATTTAACTAATTGCATTTAAATTTTTAAGCTTTGCAAAACTTTGGGACTTTTCAGCTAAAAGTGAATGTATTTTGCATAAATTCATTCTGATGAGGCTGATGAGATATTCTAAAAAATCCGCAGTTTTTCTCCTAAATTTCGTTTTTTTTTTGTTTATTTTGGAAAATATTCCAATTCACGGAAGATAAATTGGATCCTTTACTTTAAACTCTCTCTCTCCCTCTCTCTCTCTCTCTCTCTCTCTCTCTCTCTCTCTCTCTCTCTCTCTCTCTCTCTCTTTGTATGCGTGTGCAATTAATGTCTTCTTAACATTTGTTAATCGAAACCTTTTGTCATTTTATTGATGCACTTTTGACAACTTTTGTCACCAGATTTTTATAGTTTCTCTCTCTCTCTCTCTCTCTCCTCTCTCTCTCTCTCTCTCTCTCTCTCTCTCTCTCTCTCTCTCTCTGCAAATAATGCCCTCCAACACTTGTTATTACAAACTGTCATTTATTAATGCACTTCAGACAACCTTTTTCTCTATTATTATAGGTCTCTCTCTCTCTCTCTCTCTCTCTCTCTTCCTCTCTCTCCTCTCTCTCTCTCTCCTCTCTCTCTCTCTCTCTCTCTCTCTCTCTCTCCAAATAGTGTGCTCTAAAATTTGTCAGTAAAAACTTTTCATTTTATTAATGAAATTTAGAGAATTTTTTTTCACTTACTATATGTTCCCCCCCCCCCCCTCTCTCTCTCTCTCTCTCTCCTCTCTCTCTCTCTCTCTCTCTCTCCTCTCTCTCTCTCTCTCTCTCTCTCTCTCTCTCTCAAGGTTAAGTGCAAATTAAGCAATCTCTCTTCCTCCTTCGAAATTCCCTTTCAGCCCTGTTGGTTTAGTGATATCCTCCTTTACATAGGTAAAATGGAGAGAAAATTCCTCCAATCTCACTTATTCATATTTAGCAATGCATTTCTTCTTATCTTTGCAAAAGTTGAGATCAAGCAAGAAACATGTTTGATCTCAAACACTTCGCAGATTGGCCCTCAACATTATTCATTTCAAAGTAAAGCGAAGAATTTTATCTTCCCTTCTGGCCCTGTATTGGTAGATCATATATAGAATTCATATGAAAATAAGAAATCTTTTTTCTATTTCTCCTCAGAATAGTTATAAGAAAATGCTATTGTGTTTCTTAGCGTGTTTGTAAATTCTGTCTAGAAATAATTTTTAGAATCTATTTGAAGAAAAACTTTATTGTATTCCTGCTCGTGTTGGTGGATCCTTTTTAGAATCTAATAAGTGAATTTGATTGTCTTTATATTCGTGTTGATAGCTCCTTATTAGAATCTGATTAGTGAATTTTATTGGCTTCCTACTTGTGTTGGTAGATCCTTTTTTTTCTGGAATCTGATAAGTGACTTTGATTGTCTTCCTACTTATGTTGGTAAATCTTTTTTTTTTCTCTTTTTTTTAGAATATGATAAGTGACTTTGATTCTCTTTCTACTCGTGTCGGTAGATCTTTGCTTTTTAGAATCTGATAAGTGACTGTGATTATCTTTATACTCGTGTTGGTAGATCCTTTTAAAATTTGATGAGAAAATTTGATTGCCTTATTCTTCGTGTTGGTAGATCCTTTATAGTTCTATTTGCAGGTAAGACAATATGACTGTCCCCCTACTTGTGTTTGAAGATAAGAAAATAAATTGTTTTTCTATTTGAATTGATAGGTCCTTTATAGAATCTATTTGCAGAGATGAAAGTTTGATTGTCTTTTTTACTTGTGTTTGGTAAATTTTTTATGAGATCTGTTTGAAGATAAAAACTATCTCCTTTTCTTCCTTTTTTCGTTTGGCTATGGGTTTCAACGATTCCAATTTCTGTTAAATATTTGCTATGCCCTTGCATGGTCATCTGAATGTTATAGTCAGTGGGCCATTTTGAATGATTTTTTATTTGTTTATATGATTTCATTGATTTAAAGCAATTTTTGCGGGGATTTCTTAAAAAGGAAAATAAAAAGTAACAATACTTAGCAATTGCTTCATTACTTGGATTGCGGATAATTGTTTATTTTCATTTTGGTATGTTACATGGAATAAAGCGTCTCTCTCTCTCTCTCTCTCTCTCTCCTCCATCTCTCTCTCTCTCTCTCTCTCTCTCTCTCTCTCACATAATGCGAATTATCAACGTAAAAATATTCGCATACTTTGATGCAATTGTTTTCTTACATAAGTCTTTCTTGATAATTTATATATGAAACATCGGTTGTAATGTTATTACTGTTTTTAAGATATTCTTAAATTAATTGATCATTACTTCTCATTTGTAGTTTGTTTATATCTTTTATTTTTCTTCCTCACTGGGCTACTTTTCCCTGTTGGAGCCCTTGGGCTTATAGCATCCTGCTTTTTCAACTAGGGTTGTAGCTTATCGAGTGATGATAATAATGTAATATTGAAATGTGATTTGCTGGTGCCCGATCACTTTGATGGAGGAGGATAGACTGAAGGCAACAAAACTTAATTTTATTTCTAAGGGGATAATCGTAATTGCCGATGCAGTATGCAACATACTTATTTACTGTAAAGATTCCTTACTTCACTATTTTAAATAGTTTCATTCTTCTTTGTCTACATCCCACTTCTATGTGGGTCGATGTTTCTGGTCAGCTTTCTCCATCTACCTTTGTCCCACACTTCTTCACCCGGTTAATCCCTTTGATCGAAGGTCATCCTTAATTTCATTCTGATTATACTCAATGACCATAGTAGTTTGGCTAATTTTTCATGGCCGGATGCCTTTCCTGCCGCCAACCCTCCCCATTTACCCGGGGTTGGGACCAGGCACCAAGTTGAGGCTGGCTTGGCCCCCCCTCAATGGCTGGGTTATTTTAAACATTTCATGTACGGGTTATTGATTACCCGTGTTTTCTGTTACTGATACTTTAGATATTGTTCACCTCTCTCTTAACTATGCCTATATATTTCCATTTTTTTCTTGAATGCCCTATCCCCTATCCTGCTGGGAATAAAAAGAAAATATTCGTTTTAATATATTATGTGAACAATATATTATAGGCAATGATAAATATTTTTTTTTCAACTCTTTGAAAATAAAACCAATCGGCAACTTCAAAAAGTGGAAAAATTATTTTTTTTACCGCTTAGCTATAACGGTTTTGGGAGTACCAAAACCATTGGGGATTGTGACTGAAGTTCACGTCATTCACGCTTAAAAATTGCAACTAATAAATATTTCTCTTTTGTGGTGGGGAATTTAGATAATTTCCTCGTATCGTAGTAAAAAAAAAGGATGAGAAATAGACCATGAGAAGAAATGGACTACGGTTTTCCCCCTTAAGAAAATAACCAATATTTCGAAGAAAGTGCAGCTTAGGTTATTAAATAATTATTAATTCCACGAAAACTTAAAATTTGAAAAAAAAGTAAGAAAAGAAGTTTTCTAGGTAGAAATTCCTTTTTTACTTAATCGGACTCAAACATTTACTACTTGTTTAGAATTCAAGCAAAGGGAATTGGTTAAAAGCAGCCAACCAGTATCCTCTCACCTAACCTTTATTTGATATGAAATGTCTAATGAAGGAAAAGGTGTGAGTGGCACAGTTGATTTAACGGGGTTCCAAGTGGCACTCATGATCATTGTGTACAAATATGGGAGTGTTTGTAATGGGGATCGACGTACTGCAAGTAATCTTGTAGTATTGTTCCTGCAGAGTGCAGCGATTGGGATGTTTTCTTTTGTATTGATATATTTTTCTGGGAAAATGCCTTAATGGTGGAAAAAAATGTGTAAATTGATAGTTCAGTTGATGTACTTCATTTAGTTTAGGGAAAACAAAAAACAGGTGATTAAATACATTAAGCCAGGTAAAGAAAGACATTGCATATCTATAATTTCAACGTAAGGTTCCATTATTAAAGATAACAGGTATGCAATTAATATTTTACGATGTGTTAACGATACTTGAAGGCTGGCCTATTGCAATGTTAATGATACACCATCACTGGTCTCTCACTTCCATCAGTAAACTTTGATATAAATAGACTAAGGCCAAAGTCTAGGATTAGTTTTTTTTTTTTCCTTTCTTTTTCCCGTCATATGATTAGTTCTTAGTTTAAAGGTTTCAAAGGCCGCTCATGAATGGCGAGGCAAGGGACAGTGACATTGCCCTATCGAGTAGGACAATGTCCTAGAGACTGACCATATATTATATGATCAGCGCCCAAGCCTCCTCTCCACCCAAGCTAGGACCAGGGAGGGCCAGGCAATGGCTGCGGATGACTCGGCAGATAGACGTATAGGCTCCCCCAAACCCCCCAACCTTAACTCACAAGGATGGTAAGGTGTAGACACTAAAGGCACTAACGAGTCTGAGCGGGACACGAAACCCCGTCTGGTAATTACCAGGTAGAGACTTTACCAATCAGGCCACACACCCTTAGAGTATCAATCGTGTTTATGTAATGTTTATATCCATGAAACATTCTTAAAATGTTGATAAAACTCTGAAAATCAGTGTAAAAGTTTCTTAAGAAATAGAAAATGTTAATTTTTTTCCATCGCTTTCATATTTTCGGAAAAGTCATACACTTGTAATTTTAGAACACAAACTTGTAATCATGGAACACATAACTTTGTAATTCTGGAACACACTTGTAATTCTGGAACATATGACTTAATTCTAAAGAATAGTACATGTAATTATGGGATATATAACTTGTAATTCTGGAACGTACAAATTGTAATTCTGGGACATACAATGGTAATTTTGGGACATACAATGGTAATTCTGGAACACTTGTAATTTTAGAAAAAAAAAAAAAACACTTTTAATTCTGGAATATTTGTAATTCTGGATTATTTGTAATTCTGGGAACATACAACTCATAATTCTGGAATATATAACTTGTAATTCTGGAATATACAACTCTAATTCTGGAATATATAACTTATAATTCTGGAACATACAACTTCTAATTCTGGGACACAATGGTAATTCTGCAACACACTTGTAATTCTAAAAAAACACACAGTTGTAATTCTGGAATACTTGTAATTCTGGAATATTTGGAATTCTGGAACACACAACTCTTAGTTCTGGTATATATAACTTGTAATTCTGGATTATACAACTTGTAATTCTGGAACACACAACTTGTAATTCTGGGACACAATTGTAATTCTAGAACACAATTGTCATTCTGGAACACAATTGTCATTCTGGAATACACATGTAATTCTGGTGGAGTATAAGCGTATTGCAACAAAGTTTTACACCTTTTGTATAACTACACAGCTGAAATTTTGCGGCTCATTAATATTCCTAACACAACATCAGCTTTGAAAAGCCGATCAGAATATTGAGAGATTGTATCTAATTACAACATTAGTAATGCTAACTTCCCTCTCAAAGGCTCATCATAATTGCATCTATGCCTTAAGCTCTCTGGGCTGCAGCAGATCCCTATCCCATATTTAATTACAACTCGGATGACTGTAATCAGATAATGCAGTGTAATTTCCATTTTCTATTTTTCATTTATTGTGTTTCTGCATCTTTCTTGTTTCTTTATTGCATTATCGCATTTATGGGTTTAATCATAAAGCACATTAGATTGCCAAACTGAACGTTCTCTTAAAGATAATTCAGTGTTCGGAAAAAATTATAATCTAGTAAATAAAGTAATGGCAGTAAATATATTTATTAATGTAAGTGTCTTACGTCAAATGTAGTTAACTAATTTTAACGGATGAAACGGCCGGGAATTAAGATTAATTCTGAGCGAAGAGTAATTTGAAATAGCCTGAGGTGCATGATTTGCCTGTTGGTTGAATAGTTTAATCTGTGTGGGTTGTTCTTGGAGTTAATGCTTTTCATCATTAGGAGTGTGACGGTGCCGAGAGAGAGGTTATGACTCAAAGACAGGATGCAATCAACTGAGTTGTTTATTAAAGAACACTCTCCTTTATATACAAAATCTCAAAGCAACAAGAATTTTCATGTTCAAATATTGACAATGTTCCAGAGGAGAAAAGCAGACATGAATTTTCATGTTCGTTTTAATGCGAGGAAAGAGCGAAGATACAAGCATAATATATACAAAAGGAATTATGTACAATTGTGTGACACACGGTTGGTACATGAGTAATTTCCTTTAATACGTGTGCTAAAAAGATAAATACTATCTGGGTTACATATATTTCATGTTATATTGGATAAGCAAAATGAATTATTAGCTGTAAAAACTAAGCATACCAGCTTCACATATACCATTTTAGTGTTGGAATATTATCTATGATGTGATTGCAGACTTAATCATTTGTTCTTAGAGTTGGTTGTTGTATTTAACATAAGGATCAATGCAGTAGATTAGAGGGATTAGAATTCAGGGCATTTGCCTATTACAAAGAGTCAATGATTAAATCATGGATAATGAAGACGATAGAATAACTGATATATGTTCATAGTTGATATTATCAGATTACACAAATGATAAGTTTTCTCTAAAGGTCTTTGGTTATTATTATTATTATTATTA
>NC_090729.1:130088878-130096378 GCF_036898095.1 Palaemon carinicauda
GATGCCTTCCTATCCAAATCTCCTGTGCTTTTTATCTATCCAATGTGATAATGAATTGTGTGGGTGACATGAAACAGTAGAGAAATATCAAGCATGCGAAATATATATATACACAATTTGTGCTGGACAATTTTTTTTACTTTTGCTTTGTAGCGATCTTTGTACGTGCTTCAGTTCGTGTTCTATTTTTAATTTTTTTGCCTAATAATTTTTATCATAATAATGTTTTTTAGTTTGGTCTATTGTTTCAGTTGCGTTATAACTTTGACCAAGGTCATGTGATCAGATAGAATACCACATAGATTATTTTACTTTTTCCAAATAATTATGTTTAGAAATAGGGGTTTGTATTAAGATATGATTTTCCATCAATCAGACAAATTTTGGCATTGGTGAAGTTTAGGCTTACATAGGCTTAAGACATGGATTTTATTTTGCCCTTGCACAACTTTTGTCATGCAAGCACCCTTATACGGGGAACCGTCGTGACTGATAAGTTTTAGTCATATCTTCTTGGCGTTCCTTTATTTATTTCAAGAAATTTTAATTTTTTTAAATTATTGAAAAACCATATTCTTTTTTTTCTTTTTTTTTTATATTTTATGGATTCTGATGTGAATGTTTGCACTAATGATTTTAAAATGATGATGTGAAATTTCGAAGGCAAGCCTTCAATAATTGGTGCGACGTCGATTACTGGTGATTACGGTTGTCAACTCTTAGGTGAATTCGTCATGGAAAGAAAGCCCAACGTGTTCATTTCTTGCATTTAATTTGCCCGGTTTAACCGAGAATTTCAACACCTATAGTCAATTCTTTTTAGCAAGGCAGATTTGCACCGAATCGCAGGGGTGCCCTTTTAGTTCGGAAACGTTTCCTGCTCGCCGATTGGTTGGACAAGATAATTCTAACCAATGTGGTAGCAGAAAACTTTTTCCGAGCTAAAAGGGCACCACTGCGAGTCGGTGCAAATGCGCCTCATTAAAAAAAATTAGTATATTTCATATGTTCTTTATATGAACATGTTTCCTGTTTGCTTTCAGGCAAAGCAAAGTTACTTCAGTATTTACTTTTGTTTTCTATTTAAAGGCTCCTCATGAATGGCAGAGGCAATGAACAGGGACAGTAACCCTAGTAGGACAATGCCTAAGCCAAATGCACCCAAGCCACTTCTCCATCAAGCTTGGACCAGGAGGACCAGGCAATGGCTGCTGATGACTCAGCAGGTAAATCTATAGGCTCCCCCAACCCCCCCATCCTTAGCTCACAAGGATAATGAGGTTGCAGACACTACAAGAAACTATATAGCTTGAGCGGGATTCGAACCCCTGGCTGGCAGAACGCTTGGCAAGGACGTCTTAAATAGGCTACCACATTATCTTGGTTTTACTTATATTCACTTTCATGTTTACTGTTCTGCTTTCTCTATTCAAATCTTCTTTCATCTTTTGTAAGTCCTCCCATGAATATCTTGGTTTTATTTATATTCACTTTCATGTTTACTGTTCTGCTTTCTCTATTCAAATCTTCTTTCATCTTTTGTAAGTCCTCCCATGAATATCTTGGTTTTATTTATATTCACTTTCATGTTTACTGTTCTGCTTTCTCTATTCAAATCTTCTTTCATCTTTTGTAAGTCCTCCCATGAGTCACTAAATAGAAGTATGTCATCTGCAAATCTTTAGTTGTTAAGGGATTCCTCAGTAATGTTAATTTCTATATTTTCCCAATCTAAATGCTTAAAAACTTCTAAGCACGATTTGTTAAGAGAGATGGGGTCTCCCTGTCTAACTCCTTTCTTAATCGGGATTTCATCACTATCTTTATGTATATTTAGGATTGCTGTACTTCCCTTATAGATATAAGTGTGCTAACATAAGATTTATTTATTCCTGTGTTAGAGGGGCTTTTATTACTGCTGAAATTTTGCCAGAACCAAAGGCTTTCTCATAGTATATAAATGCCATACGTAGTGGTTTGTCATACTCTAACATTTCCATTCGTGATTTAAATAGCCCTGCTATTTTAGGAGAACATATTAATTATGAATATTAACATCAGACTACGTATAACACTGTATATTGTCTTTCCTCAATCTCCGTGCGTCGAAAATTGATAAAAAATCTATTTTGTGTATAGAAGTGTAAGCTGCTTGGAGGCCTAAATCATTTAAAAGCGAAACAATTCGATATTCTTTCACTCCTATTCAACATTCACTTTCTGACATAAGTTCCATGTAAGGCGAAAGGAGAATGACAGCCACCACAGTAATACAATTTTTCAACTCATAACCTTTACAGGACGGATTAGTTATACAATTATGGCGCGTTGATCGAACTTGCATGGAGAAAGACACTGACGCAAATTGGATTAGGTTATTCACTGCATTGTTTTGACAGGTATCAAATTCTCCGAAGATTTTAAATCAATGCTTTCTGTGTGCAGTCCAGAAACTGTGTGAATGTTGATAGCCAGACTAAGAAATATATTTGCATATAGAATATATATATATATATGTATATATATATATATATATATATATATATATATATATATATATATATATATTTATGTGTGTGTGTATATATGTATATATATGTATATTTGTATAATATATACATATATATATATATATACACAAGTTCATAAATGTATATTTTATACTGGGATATGTATAAAGTACTGTATTAAACAGATTTAAGTTTCCTTTTCAATTATATTTTGTATTGAAATTGGTCACGTTTGTACATAAAGGATAAGCCTGTTGTCCTCATAAATGAAAAGGCTGTCAACGTAATTGATAGGAACATTCTTTTTTTAACGTAACAAATGTTTTTCTAGAAACAGGAGGCTTATCATTTTAAAAAAAAAAAAAAAATATTGGATTTTTTAAATACTGCGTTAAGCTAGGAGTTGTCACACAGGGTATGCATCAAGGAAATAAGCAAACAATTTTATCCTGAAATACGGGAAGAACATAAATGATAAGCCAATGTTCAAGTTTGACCTCTTTGGTGTAAACCTAACAATTCTGCTTTTGCCTAAAGCAGAATTGTGTAAAGTTTAAGCAAATGGGTGTTGTGGTTTGGTATCGCCATTAAATTGAGTTTATTTATTCTTTTAGGCTCTGATCTTCCAACTATAATACTCAGTAAAATTGCATTTTGCGGACAATTTTGGAAATGGCTAGATGTGAGAGTAGACGTACATACAGACAACACAACCTTCAATATAACGTAACGGCAGAGCACTTATGTACAATAGCAGGGTCTGTGGTTCGATTCCGGGTACATTCTCACTAGGCAACTTCGTTGTAAGTGAATGTAAGTGGCAGTAGTGGTCAAGGAAAAACCATTGGTCTAGTAACCTCATGCAGAGATTTGCTGAGAAACCATGAACGCTCTCTCTTTTGGGTGTTACCCTTTAGAGGGAGACAAGGTTTATTATTATTATTATTATTATTATTATTATTATTATTATTATTATTAGCTACAACCCTAGTTGGAAAATCAGGATGCTATAAGCCCAGGGGCTCCAACAGGGAAAATAGCTCAGTGAGGAAAGGAAATTAGGAAATGATAGAAGTAATTAAAATATAATATTTTAAGAATAAAAACGACATTAACATGAATATTTCATACTTAATCTACAAAAACTTTAACAAAATAAGAGCAAGATAGATAGAATAGTGTGCCCGAGTGTACCCTCCGGCAAGATAACTATCTCAGGACAATGGAAGACCATGGTACAGAGGCTATGGTACTACTCAAGACTAGAGAACTATGATTTGATTTTGTAGTATCCTTCTCCTAGCAGAGCTACTTGCCGTAGCTAAAGAGTCTCTTCTACCCTTGGCAAGAGGAAAGTAGCCACTGAACAATTACAGTGAAGTAGTTAACCCCTTGAGAGAGGAACTGTTTGGTAATCTCAGTGTTATTAGGTGTATGAGGACAGAAGAGAATCTGTAAAGAATAGGCCAGACTATTCGGTGTATGGGTAGGCAAAGGGGAAGTGAACCGTAACCAGAGAGAAGGATCCAATGTAGCACTGTCTGACAAGTCAAAGGACCCAATAGGTCTCAAGCGGTAGCATCTTAACGGGTGGCTGATGCCCTGGCCAACCTACTACTAAGAAAAAAAATTCGTACACATATATATGTGTATATACATGTATGTATGTATATACTATGTATACATATACATGTATATATATCTATTATATATATATATATATATATATATATATATATATATATATATTAATTATATGTATATATATGTATATATATATATATATATATATATATATATATATATATATATATATATATATCCATGTTTAAATATTTTATATAGTGTACATATATGAATATATATGTATATATATATATATATATATATACATATTTATATATATATATATATATATATATATATATATGTATGTATATAGATACATATATATATATATATATATATATATATATATATATATATATATATATATATATATGTGTGTGTGTGTGTGTGTGTGTGTGTGTTTGTGTGTGTGTATTCAAACAGAATCACCCGAAGGTCAGTATCCGGAAGAATAGATCTAGATATCCGACCATTTGTACACTTGACAGGGCCCTCTGCACCTGCATCAAGGTACATAGCATTTTAGAAGAAACCAAGCGTCTTCCTTCTGCAGAACTAATCCTCTAGGTTGACCCCATTCCTCTTCCAAGCTGGGTTGTTAGTCCATTGCTACAATAACCAAAAGAAAATGTAAATTCATGCTCTCCTTATAACTAAACTATAATCTCTCATTAATGGAGATCAGTCCACTAAAAGACTTTTTTTCTCTTTTTTTAGTTTCCATTTTTTTTCTTTTTATATAATTTTTATTCCAATAGCACCCAACAAAAACCTTTGTTCCACTATAAGATTTTTTTTTATATCTGTATTCATTTTTTCTTTTTTTAAATTTTTGTTTACATTTTTTATATTTTTTTATTTGGTTTTATTTTTTTTTTTATTTTCATTATTTTTCTATTTCAATAAAACCCAACAAAAACATTTGTTCCACTAAGGTTTCTAACTATTTGAAATAATATATATCGAGTATTTAATCTACCTTTTATTTAACAAAATTAGAAATCTCCCAATGTCCTTTCACCATGTCTCCCACCTCACTCGTCCTGTCCATCATTCCCGTCATATATGCCGTCCATCTGTCGTTTATTCTTGATGAGTTCAAGGGCATCGTTGTAGAAAGCAATCACGCTATCTTCCTCCCCTCGGATTGTACATTCGTTGGAGCCGTCATTCGTCTTGGGCCCTTGGAAGCGGACGTTGTGATCAGCGATCAGCTTTTTGATGTTCTTGCCTCCTCTGCCGATGACCATCGCTCGCTCATCTCGATTCAAGACCATTTTGTAGAGGCGATTCCCAATCTTAATCAGGCCTTGGAAGATTTCCTCCTCTGGGAAACCTGTTCCTCCATAGTTCCTTTGGGAAGTTTGGGGCATGTCAGCGCTGATATCTTGACAAGCGTCCACGACGTCCTCAAGTTGTCCTTGTAATGTAACGAATCCATCAGTTTTCTTGTGAATGATGATCGAAACGTTGTAAGTCCTTTCGATTCTCTTTATATTTTCTCCACCTTGTCCAACCAGGAGTCCTTTGTGTTCAGGATCTACATAGAAGCGATAATATCCTGCCACTACTCTGTGCAATCCTTCCATTATAAGCTCTCCGTCGGTCACTGTGATCTCTCCGAGGACGACCTGGACATATTTATATGCTTGAACCACTTGGTGCAGATCTCCGCATAGGTAACCAATTTCTCTATTATCATGAGCTGTGGGCACAATCATTTGAACATCATAGAGGTGCTTTACTTCTTCCATCATATATCGTCTTTGGGCTAGAAGAATTATTCTGCCTTGGATTGGAAGATGGAATCCATAGCAGTCCAAACTCATGAGTTGAATGTACTCATCCCTTGGAAAGTCTTCGACATCCTCAATCAGTTCCGTTATTCTTCTCTCAGCTCTCAAGACATTTTGCTTGGGGCCACACATAGTGACGTAGTTGCGCTCATCGGAATCGTCCGGGATGTAGATGGCCACATTCAGTTCTGTGTACAACCTTTTAAGGGTTTCGTCCTGTGGTCCCCGTAGGACCTCCCGGAATTCCTTATCGACTAGCATCACGAAATGTTCGTTTCCTACATCATACAGTCCTTTGGAGACTTGAGTTAGTTCGCCAAGATTAAAAGCTCTGTCAACTCGGAAAAGGATTCCTTTGTAAACCTTTTCAATACCTTTCCTAGGTCCGGTGAGATTAACCGTTCTCGATGTGTTATCCACAACCAAGCGAACTCCATGTTGTGCATTGGCCATCTTCTCGAACTTTCCCCCTTTCCCGACTATCATTCCCAAATTCACATCTCCATGGTAGGAGAAGGTGGACGTTTCGCCTACAGCGTATCGGAGAGGTCCGCATCTGCCAGCTGGTTTTTTCGCTTGGTTTGAGAACGTCACATTACGTTTTTCTTTCTTGTCATTTCTTTCTTTCTGGATCCTTTCAGTTAGATGACGAGCATCAAAATCGTTAATAATTGTATTTTCTGTTTCTTCTTTCGGGAGAACATTTTCAGACCTACGTTCTTCAAGAAGAACTCTTTCTTCTTCCTTCTGTTCCTCTTCCTGTAGGTCCTCTTCTTCTCTTTCTCTTCGAGGAAATTCTTCAAGAGGAAGAACATTTTTTTTCTCCCTCCTTTTCCTGTTCCTGTAAGTCCTCTTCTTTTTCTCCTCTTTGAGGAAGTTCTTCAAGAGGAAGAACTGTTTCTTCTTCCTCCTTTTCTTCTTCCGGTAGATCCTCTTCTTTTCCTCTTTGAGGAAGTTCGTCAAGAGGAAGAACTTTTTCTTCTCCCTCTTTCTTTTTCTCATCCTGTAGGTCCTCTTCTTCTCCTCCGCTTTGAGAAAGTTCTTCAAGTGGAAGAACATTTTCTTCTCCCTCTTTCTTTTCCTCTTCCCGTAGGTCCTCTTCTTCTCCTCCGCTTTGAGGAAGTTCTTCAAGAGGAAGAACTTTTTCTGCTGCATCCTTCTCGTCCTCTTCCGTATTTTCTTCCTCCTTCACTCGTTCTTGGTTTTCAATAAGATCCTGCGAAAGCTCCTCTCTCAGAGTCTCTCCTCTTCTGTTGCTTCCACAAACGTACTTGAAAAAGAAAGAGGCTCCCAAGGCAGCAGTGCCCAAGGGCAAAGCCATCTTCAGCCAAAAGACATAGCGGTCGACCAAGCGGAGAGCCTCATCCTTCCCCGCTTCTCCTCCGACAATGTCCTTCGCCAGCTCCAGCAGAGTTCCGTCGCAGGGTGACAAGTTCGGCTCTTCGTACCTCACAAGGTTCGATAATCCGACGTACCCAAGGGCAGAATGCAGACGCCGCCACATCCCGTTTTGGGTCCTGTAATCCTGCAGATGCTGAAGAGCGGCATTGCATAAGTCCAGCTCT
>NC_090729.1:130103878-130106378 GCF_036898095.1 Palaemon carinicauda
CTCTCTCTCTCTCCAGTGATTGTAGTACATGATTTCAAGAATAAGCTAGACAATATCATAAGAACTCTCTAAATGCTTAAACTAAATCGATCTAACAAAGAGCAAATGGAGTAGCCGCGGATGGACTAAAAGGTCTTTGAGACATAAAATCCTTGTAACTCCTTGTAACTCTCTCTCTCTCTCTCTCTCTCTCTCTCTCTCTCTCTCTCTCTCTCTCTCTCTCTCTCTCTCTCTCTCTCTCCTTTGCAACTGATATAACTAACACGTATATATGAAGGTAAGGGTGTGCCAGAGTATTTGCAGTACCTATACTGGTATTCCTTTCATGTACCCCTGCTAGTTATATCTATAGGAGTATGAAGCCCTTTAAATGGTCTATTCTTTCCTCCAGTAATCATTATCACATATTACTTGATCACAAATATAATAAATCGGCAGAAAATACCGGATGTGCTGTGTAGGACTGTTGCTTAATTAGCCGAGTCTTCTACCTATTGCAATTACTAAGACAATTAAATTCTCTCTCTCTCTCTCTCTCTCTCTCTCTCTCTCTCTCTCTCTCTTTCTCTCTCTCTCCCCTATGCAATTGACACAACTTATGTTACTTTCTCTCACTACATGCTCTCTCTCTCTCTCTCTCTCTCTCTCTCTCTCTCTCTCTCTCTCTCTCTCTCTCTCCTATGCAACTGACACAACTTATGTTACTTTCTCTCACTACCTGCTCTCTCTCTCTCTCTCTCTCTCTCTCTCTCTCTCTCTCTCTCTCTCTCTCTCTCTCTCTCTCCTATACAACTGACACAACTTATGTTACTTTCTCTTACTACATGCTTCTATGTTCTCTCTCTCTCTCTCTCTCTCTCTCTCTCTCTCCAAAAAAAAAAAAACTGCACCAGGTTTACTGTCAAAGGCCAAACGATCTCTCATCAGTATAAATAAGTCATTAAACGTTGACAGTTTCCTCTAGTTGTCATTAAAGGGGTAATTAAGGGAACGGGCTATAATTGCAACTTTCTTTGCAATGGGTCGTGATGTTTGATCTCCCAAAAAATAATAGTGAAACGGCTTGTAAAAATGGAGAGAGTGTATTGAATTTTTTTTATTCGGCTAAATTTTGTTCTGGTTTTTATGCAGTTTTCATTCTTGGGTCCTTTTCATAAGTATTTCATTACTTACTGGCATTCATTGCTATTGAAATTTTAAAATTTACACTCTTCCTTGGGTTAGAGTTCTCTTTCTTGAGAGTACTCTCGGGCACACTATTCTATCTCATTTCTCTTTCTCTTGTTTTGTTAAATTTTTTTTTATTGTTTCCATAGGAAATATTTATTTTCAATGTTATTGTTCTTAAAATATTTTATTTATCCTGGTTTTCTTTCCTCATTGGGCTATTTTCCCTGTTGGGGCCCTTGGGATCATAGCAACCTACTTTTCCAGTTAGTGTTGTAGCTTAGCAAGTAATAATAATAATAATAATAATAATAATAATAATAATAATAATAATAATAATAATAATAAAATGGACGTGACCTAAATAACAAGAAACACTGTCATTTCTTATATTCTTATTTCAACTCTCTCCTTTTCACAATTAGTTCATTTTTATATGTTAGTTTTATTCTTTCATTTTTTCTCTCCTTTGGTCTTTCATTTTCTTCTTTATTGTTACCTGGGTTCTGTTTTTTTTTTTTACCCTTCTCGGTACTCATTGGCTCCACTATGTGAGCCCATTTTTTTTATTAGTTGAAGTTGATTAGTTTCCTTAAAAGATAAGATGAGAGAAGTGAAAGAATTTTGCCTCTCTTTTAAGAATATTTGTACATTTATTTGAATAATGAAGATGATGATAATAACAATGATAGTGATGATAAAATTAATGACAGTGATGATTATTATTGGGATGATAATTCATATGTGATGTTTTAGAGTGAATTGATAAAAATGAGACAAGTTGATTTTTTTTATTCAATTCAAACGCTCTAAAATAGATTTATAAGAGAGCTGGTAGCACACACACGTACATACAGACAGAAACATATACAGTATATATATATATATATATATATATATATATATATATATATATATATATATGTATGTATGTACATATACATACGTATATAAGTATAAATATACATATATATCTACATGCATATTTATGTACATATGCATTTCAAAAGTATATATATATATATATATATATATATATATATATATATATATATATGTATTATAATTGCATACATACGCACATATATAAGAATGCACGTATGCATATAAGTATTGCCTAAGCAAACGCAAAACATCTAGCAGAATTCGAAACGAACACGTAGCAACAATAACAACAACAAAAACAAAAACAATAGCAAGAGCAACAAAGCATAAAGAAAATGATAAAAAAACACCGAATAATTCCTGCGGGATACTAATTCCACCAAATGATTTCGCCCGACCAGTAATTCGAGCCAAACTCTGCCAAGACGCATATTAGGGGAAGTCTCCC
>NC_090729.1:130112873-130140728 GCF_036898095.1 Palaemon carinicauda
ATGATTTTCCATCAATCAGACCAATTTTGGCATTGGTGAAGTTTAGGCTTACATAGGCTTAAGACATGGATTTTATTATGCCCTTGCACAACTTTTGTCATGCAAGCACCCTTATACGGGGAACCGTCGTGACTGATAAGTTTTAGTCATATCTTCTTGGCGTTCCTTTATTTTTTTCAAGAAATTTTAATTTTTTAAAATTATTGAAAAACCATATTTTTTTTTCTTTTTTTTTATATTTTATGGATTCTGATGTGAATGTTTGCACTAATGATTTTAAAATGATGATGTGAAATTTCGAAGGCAAGCCTTCAATAATTGGTGCGACGTCGATTACTGGTGATTACGGTTGTCAACTCTTAGGTGAATTCGTCATGGAAAGAAAGCCCAACGGGTTCATTTCTTGCATTTAATTTGCCCGGTTTAACCGAGGATTTCAACACCTATAGTCAATTCTTTTTAGCAAGGCAGATTTGCACCGAATCGCAGGGGTGCCCTTTTAGTTCGGAAACGTTTCCTGCTCGCTGATTGGTTGGACAAGATAATTCCAACCAATGAGGTAGCAGAAAACTTTTTCCGAGCTAAAAGGGCACCACTGCGAGTCGGTGCAAATGCGCCTCATTAAAAAAAATTAGTATATTTCATATGTTCTATATATGAACATGTTTCCTGTTTGCTTTCAGGCAAAGCAAAGTTACTTCAGTATTTACTTTTGTTTTCTATTTAAAGGCTCCTCATGAATGGCAGAGGCAATGAACAGGGACAGTAACCCTAGTAGGACAATGCCTAAGCCAAATGCACCCAAGCCATTTCTCCATCAAGCTTGGACCAGGAGGACCAGGCAATGGCTGCTGATGACTCAGCAGGTAAATCTATAGGCTCCCCCAACCCCCCCATCCTTAGCTCACAATGATAATGAGGTTGCAGACACTACAAGAAACTATATAGCTTGAGCGGGATTCGAACCCCTGGCTGGCAGAACGCTTGGCAAGGACGTCTTAAATAGGCTACCACATTATCTTGGTTTTACTTATATTCACTTTCATGTTTACTGTTCTGCTTTCTCTATTCAAATCTTCTTTCATCTTTTGTAAGTCCTCCCATGAGTCACTAAATAGAAGTATGTCATCTGCAAATCTTTAGTTGTTAAGGGATTCCTCAGTAATGTTAATTTCTATATTTTCCCAATCTAAATGCTTAAAAACTTCTAAGCACGATTTGTTAAGAGAGATGGGGTCTCCCTGTCTAACTCCTTTCTTAATTGGGATTTTCTCACTATCTTTATGTATATTTAGGATTGCTGTACTTCCCTTATAGATATAAGTGTGCTAACATAAGATTTATTTATTCCTGTCTTAGAGGGGCTTTTATTACTGCTGAAATTTTGCCGGAACCAAAGGCTTTCTCATAGTATATAAATGCCATACGTAGTGGTTTGTCATACTCTAACATTTCCATTCGTGATTTAAATAGCATTGCTATTTTAGGAGAACATATTAATTATGAATATTAACATCAGACTACGTATAACACTGTATATTGTCTTTCCTCAATCTCCGTGCGTCGAAAATTGATAAAAAATCTGTTTTGTGTATAGAAGTGTAAGCTGCTTGGAGGCCTAAATCATTTAAAAGCGAAACAATTCGATATTCTTTCACTCCTATTCAACATTCACTTTCTGACATAAGTTCCATGTAAGGCGAAAGGAGAATGACAGCCACCACAGTAATACAATTTTTCAACTCATAACCTTTACAGGACGGATTAGTTATACAATTATGGCACGTTGATTGAACTTGCATGGAGAAAGACACTGACGCAAATTGGATTATGATATTCACTGCATTGTTTTGACAGGTATCAAATTCTCCGAAGATTTTAAATCAATGCCTTCTGTGTGCAGTCCAGAAACTGTGTGAATGTTGATAGCCAGACTAAGAAATATATTTGCATATAGAATATATATATATATATATATATATATATATATATATATATATATATATATATATATATATATATATATATATAATGTATATATATGTGTATAATATATACATATATATACACAAGTTCATAAATGTATATTTTATACTGGGATATGTATAAAGTACTGTATTAAACAGATTTAAGTTTCCTTTTCAATTATATTTTGTATTGAAATTGGTCACGGTAGTACATAAAGGATAAGCCTGTTGTCCTCATAAATGAAAAGGCTGTCAACGTAATTGATAGGAACATTCTTTTTTTAACGTAACAAATGTTTTTGGAGAAACAGGAGGCTTATCTTTTTTGAAAAAAAAAAATATTGGATTTTTTAAATAATGCGTTAAGCTAGGAGTTGTCACACAGGGTATGCATCAAGGAAATAAGCAAACAATTTTATCCTGAAATACCGGAAGAACATAAATGATAAGCCAATGTTCAAGTTTGACCTCTTTGGTGTAAACCTAACAATTATGCTTTTGCCTAAAGCAGAATTGTGTAAAGTTTAAGCAAATGGGTGTTGTGGTTTGGTATCGCCATTAAATTGAGTTTATTTATTCTTTTAGGCTCTGATCTTCCAACTATAATACTCAGTAAAATTGCATTTTGCGGACAATTTTGGAAATGGCTAGATGTGAGAGTAGACGTACATACAGACAACACAACCTTCAATATAACGTAACGGCAGAGCACTTATGTACAATAGCAGGGTCTGTGGTTCGATTCCGGGTACATTCTCACTAGGCAACTTCGTTGTAAGTGAATGCAAGTGGCAGTAGTGGTCAAGGAAAAACCATTGGTCTAGTAACCTCATGCAGAGATTTGCTGAGAAACCATGAACGCTCTCTCTTTTGGGTGTTACCCTTAAGAGGGAGACAAGGTTTATTATTATTATTATTATTATTATTATTATTATTATTATTATTATTATTATTATTATTATTAGCTACAACCCTAGTTGGAAAATCAGGATGCTATAAGCCCAGGGGCTCCAACAGGGAAAATAGCTCAGTGAGGAAAGGAAATTAGGAAATGATAGAAGTAATTAAAATATAATATTTAAGAACAAAAACGACATTAACATAAATATTTCATACTTAAACTACAAAAACTTTAATAAAATAAGAGCAAGATAGATAGAATAGTGTGCCCGAGTGTACCCTCCGGCAAGATAACTCTATCTCAGGACAATGGAAGACCATGGTACAGAGGCTATGGCACTACTCAAGACTAGAGAACAATGATTTGATTTTGTAGTATCCTTCTCCTAGAAGAGCTACTTGCCGTAGCTAAAGAGTCTCTTCTACCCTTGCCAAGAGGAAAGTAGCCACTGAACAATTACAGTGAAGTAGTTAACCCCTTGAGAGAGGACCTGTTTGGTAATCTCAGTGTTATTAGGTGTATGAGGACAGAAGAGAATCTGTAAAGAATAGGCCAGACTATTCGGTGTATGGGTAGGCAAAGGGGAAGTGAACCGTAACCAGAGAGAAGGATCCAATGTAGCACTGTCTGACAAGTCAAAGGACCCAATAGGTCTCAAGCGGTAGCATCTTAACGGGTGGCTGATGCCCTGGCCAACCTTCTACTAAGAAAAAAAATTCGTACACATATATATGTGTATATACATGTATGTATGTATATACTATATATACATATACATGTATATATATCTATTATATATATATATATATATTAATTATATGTATATATATATATATATATATATATATATATATATATATATATATATATATATATATATATATCCATATTTAAATATTTTATATAGTGTACATATATGAATATATATATATATATATATATATATATATATATATATATATATATATATATATATATATATATGTGTGTATATATATATATATATATATATATAGATATATATATATATATATATATATATATATATATATATATATATATATATATATATGTGTGTGTGTGTGTGTGTGTGTGTGTATTCAAACAGAATCACCCGAAGGTCAGTATCCGGAAGAATAGATCTAGATATCCGACCATTTGTACACTTGACAGGGCCCTCTACACCTGCATCAAGGTACATAGCATTTTAGAAGAAACCAAGCGGCTTCCTTCTGCAGAACTAATCCTCTAGGTTGACCCTATTCCTCTTCCAAGCTAGGTTGTTAGTCCATTGCTACAATAACCAAAAGAAAATGTAAATTCATGCTCTCCTTATAACTAAACTATAATCTCTCATTAATGGAGATCAGTCCACTAAAAGACTTTTTTTCTCTTTTTTAGTTTCCATTTTTTTTCTTTTTATATAATTTTCATTCCAATAGCACCCAACAAAAACCTTTGTTCCACTATAAGATTTTTTTTATATCTGTATTCATTTTTTCTTTTTAAAAATTTTTTTTTTACATTTTTTATCTTTTTTATTTGGTTTTATTTTTTCTTTATTTTCATTATTTTTCTATTTCAATAAAACCCAACAAAAACATTTGTTCCACTAAGGTTTCTAACTATTTGAAATAATGTATATTGAGTATTTAATCCACATTTTATTTAACAAAATTAGAAATCTCCTATTGTCCTTTCACCATGTCTCCCACCTCACTCGTCCTGTCCATCATTCCCGTCCTATCCCTTGCCGTCCATCTGTCGTTTATTCTTGATGAGTTCAAAGGCATCGTTGTAGAAAGCAATCACGCTATCTTCCTCCCCTCGGATTGTACATTCGTTGGAGACGTCATTCGTCTTGGGCCCTTGGAAGCGGACGTTGTGATCAGCGATCAGCTTTTTGATGTTCTTGCCTCCTCTGCCGATGACCATCGCTCGCACATCTCGATTCAAGACCATTTTGTAGAGGTGATTCCCAATCTTAATCAGGCCTTGGAAAATTTCCTCCTCTGGGAAACCTGTTCCTCCATAGCTCCTTTGGGAAGTTTGGGGCATGTCAGCGTTGATATCTTGACAAGCGTCCACGACGTCCTCAAGTTGTCCTTGTAAAGTAACGAATCCATCAGTTTTCTTGTAAATGATGATCGAAACGTTGTAAGTCCTTTCGATTCTCTTCATATTTTGTCCACCTTGTCCAACCAGGAGTCCTTTGTGTTCAGGATCTACATAGAAGTGATAATATCCTGCCATTACTCTGTGCAATCCTTCCATAGGTAACCAATTTCTCTATTATCATGAGCTGTGGGCACAATCATTTGAACATCATAGAGGTGCTTTACTTCTTCCATCATATATCGTCTTCGGGCTAGAAGAATTATTCTGCCTTGGATTGGAAGATGGAATCCATAGCAGTCCAAACTCATGAGTTGAATGTACTCATCCCTTGGAAAGTCTTCGACATCATCAATCAGTTCCGTTATTCTTCTCTCAGCTCTCAGAACATTTTGCTTGGGGCCACACATAGTGATGTAGTTGCGCTCATCGGAATCGTCCGGGATGTAGATGGCCACATTCAGTTCTGTGTACAACCTTTTAAGGGTTACGTCCTGTGGTCCCCGTAGGACCTCCCGGAATTCCTTATCGACTAGCATCACGAAATGTTCGTTTCCTACATCATACAGTCCTTTGGAGACTTGAGTTAGTTCGCCAAG
The DNA here is from genome assembly GCF_036898095.1 of Palaemon carinicauda. Classification (NCBI taxonomy): domain Eukaryota; kingdom Metazoa; phylum Arthropoda; class Malacostraca; order Decapoda; family Palaemonidae; genus Palaemon; species Palaemon carinicauda. Next base: position 130,118,456 of record NC_090729.1, read on the forward strand.
ATTAAAAGCTCTGTCAACTCGGAAAAGGATTTCTTTGTAAACCTTTTCAATACCTTTCCTAGGTCCGGTGAGTTTAACCGTTCTCGATATGTTATCCACAACCAAGCGAACTCCATGTTGTGCATTGGCCATCTTCTCGAACTTTCCCCCTTTTCCGACTATCATTCCCCAATTCACATCTCCGTGGCAGGAGAAGGTGGACGTTTCGCCTACAGCGTATCGAAGAGGTCCGCATCTGCCAGCTGGTTTTTTCGCTTGGTTTGCGAACGTCACATTACGTTTTTCTTTCTTGTCATTTCTTTTTTTCTGGATCCTTTCAGTTAGATGACGAGCATCAAAATCGTTAATATTTGGATTTTCTGTTTCTTCTTTCGGGAGAACATTTTCAGACCTACGTTCTTCAAGAAGAACTCTTTCTTCTTCCTTCTGTTCCTCTTCCTGTAGGTCCTCTTCTCCTCCTCCTCTTCGAACAAATTCTTCAAGAGGAAGAACATTTTTTTCTCCCTCCTTTTCCTGTTCCTGTAAGTCCTCTCCTTTTTCTCCTCTTTGAGGAAGTTCTTCAAGAGGAAGAACTGTTTCTTCTTCCTCCTTTTCTTCTTCCGGTAGATCCTCTTCTTTTCCTCTTTGAGGAAGTTCGTCAAGAGGAAGAACTTTTTCTTCTCTATCCTTCTCCTCATCTTCCCTATTTTCTTCCTCCTTCACTCGTTTTTGGTTTTCAATAAGATCCTGCGAAAGCTCCTCTCTCACAGTCTCTCCTCTTCTGTTGCTTCCACAAACGTACTTGAAAAAGAAAGAGGCTCCCAAGGCAGCAGTGCCCAAGGGCAAAGCCATCTTCAGCCAAAAGACATAGCGGTCGACCAAGCGGAGAGCCTCATCCTTCCCCGCTTCTCCTCCAACAATGTCCTTCGCCAGCTCCAGCAGAGTTCCGTCGCAGGGTGACAAGTTCGGCTCTTCGTACCTCACAAGGTTCGATAATCCGACGTACCCAAGGGCAGAATGCAGACGCCGCCACATCCCGTTTTGGGTCCTGTAATCCTGCAGATGCTGAAGAGCGGCATTGCATAAGTCCAGCTCTTCCTCCAGAGCTGATCTCAAACGCACTCCTCCGTTGATTAGAAGTTTTGCCAAGTTCTTCATTCCTCGCAAAGCTAGGATCCTCACAGTCTTCAGTGTACTTGCTTATATGAGCCCTTTCAAGATCAAGATGAAAGTTTTCTACAAAAATTTTTGAAAAATCGGATAAAATGACAAAATTGATAAATGAAATCTTTAGATTCTTTGAAATATGAATATGAAAAATTTGACGCCACTAAAACGTTGTCTATTCATTATATAAATATATATATATATATATATATATATATATATATATATATATATATATATATATATATATATATATATATATACACCTATATGTATATAATGGATTTTGAGCGAAGCGAAAAATCTATTTTTGGGTGAGATGGCCATGTCGTCCTGATGGAAGTTCCTATAGGGTAGCTTCCTAGGGTATATTACAACTACGGCGATATTCCCAGAGAATTTACCTTAAGGTACCAGAATTCTAACTCCTGGAGCGAGTATCCCTCGTGAATGGGATATCGCGACATATCAGAGGACGTATTCTTGACACGCCACATGGCAATCTACACCCCGAACAGAGATTACGTATCGCAGGGGTCAATTGGCAAGAAACGAAATCGGGAAAGAAAAAGGGGGAGCCGCTCCCAAGGCTCCCTATCTCCCGTTTCGTAAGCGTGCCTGATGCCAATCCTGGCGCCATCTGTATTCCTTGTAGCGTACACGAGGTGCTACAGATACTGTATGTAGTGAGGGGTCCTACAGCCCTTTCTTAGAAAGGGAAGGGCGGGTCCATCAGGACGACATGGCCATCGCACCCAAAAATAGATTTTTCGCTTCGCTCAAAATCTGTTTTTTGGGCTCAAGCCATGTCGTCCTGATGGAAGTGTACCAGAGCATTACTGTATCTGTGGATTCTTAGAACGTGCCGTACTCCCCGGAAGTAATTTTTCCCCGGTCGACTAGACCTAGAGACCTAAGATGTTACCGTTATACATCTTTTCAGCTAACTATAAACCATGTTAGAGCTTCCTGCCCCCTACAGGGAAGAGTCTTACTGGGCTCTGGGAAAGTCTCGAAGAGTACATATACCTATGTATGAATACCAGGCAAGCTAATATAGTGGTCTCACCCTATATTAAGTAAAGCATAGTTTGTAAAGAACCACTGCGTCAATATGAAATATCGACCAGTTATCCGCACAATACTTGTATTGGACAAAGGTTTATATCCGCATAGGAAGAAACTAGTAAAACCGCCCTCGTCCCCTTATGGGACGGAGTCCTCCCGTTAAGGGAATCATAAACCAATGCAACATAGCTTGCATAAAGGAACAATTCTATTAGAATTATCCCAGATAAGGTACATAGAATGAATGCTCAATTATACCAATAAATTGACACAGGTGGAAGAGACGCAAGGTTCTCAAGAACAAGTTTATTGACAGACAATAAATAGACAGGTTAACAACAATTATATATATATATATATATATATATATATATATATATATATATATATATATATATATATATATATATATATATATATATATATATATATATATATATAAGAAGAGGATAACCCAAAACTTCAAGCATAAGTATGATAGTAAACAGAACTTGTTTATCTGAAAGAAAAAACATTAAATGCCACTTTTTAAGATACCGAGGTATCAAAGTCATAAAAGTCTGTATTACAAATCAATCACATTAGCGTTAGAAACGCTCGGCACACATGTCTGCACTTATGCTAGGTTCACCTTTGGAAATGGAACAGTCTATATGGGCAACTCAGTGCCCTCATTTAGTTTGTAGTACAGTATGTAACTACACACTCACCCTGGAATTAATCGTCCCAATTAAAACCACTGTTCCTCGCAGAGTTAAACAGTAGGGTTAACGATGCGACCCACTGCTACCACAGATCTCTTTAGTTCCTCTACTTGCTTCGCATAGTGGCGAAAGAACACTCTGGAAGACTTCCAGCCAGTGTATGAACGGAGATGATCAAAATTCATACAATTAAAGAAATTTAAGGATGAGGCAACTTTCCTCGGATCGTGACCTGCGGGTGTACTGTCAGGATCCGCTCTGCGAATAAAATATGTGATTTTCGCTCTGAGTTGATTCAGAGATAAATTTGAGCCTGATGTTTCTCCCCTAAATAGTTGACCACCCCTGAAGTCTGAAGTTCTATGAAGATAGACCTTTAGGCATTCTACTGGACATAGAGATGCATCTTCTTTCAGAGGGCAGATTCTCCAGGGACCCCACCTGTTGGTGGGTAACTCATTCTTGGCGAGAAACGTAGGATCCGGAAACAGGTTCAGTTCTCCCCCATCCAGGAACTGAACACGACCTGCCTCTCTCGAGAGGGCTACGATCTCACTAACCCTGGCCCCGGACGCGAGTGCAAATAGGAAAATAACTTTTTGTGTCAAATCCTTTAACGCACACTCTTCATTGCTCAACAGAGAAGCGAAATGAGGAACTTTGTCTAAAGACCATGAAATGGGCTTTGGAGGTGCTGAAGGTCTGAGCCTAGCGCAGGCTTTCGGAACTTTATTAAAGATCTCGTTACCTAAGTCGACCTGGAAGGCATATAGAATGGGTCTTGTCAAAGCAGACTTACACACTGAAATCGTGTTAGCTGCCAACCCTTGACCATGGAGGTGGATGAAGAAAGATAAGCAGAAGTCTGTCGAGATCTCCTGCGGATTCTTCGCCTTGACAAAGGCCACCCATTTTCTCCAAGATGACTCATATTGCCTTCTAGTAGATTTGCACTTATATTCCTCTAGGAAGTCTATGCTGGCTTTCGAAATCCTGAAACGCTTTCTCATGAGCTGCAGGGTCCGGGTTTTCTGTAATGAAGCGCAGACTGTCGACTTCTGGACTCACTGGGTCAGAACTGGATATGGTAGCGGTACAAACTTCAGCTGTAGTTCCAATGCCAAGGGGAACCACACGCTGTTCGGCCACTTGTGGGCCACTATTGCCGCTACCCCCTTGAAGGATCTCAGTTTGTTGAGGACCCTCAACAGAAGGTTGTGAGGAGGGAACAGATAAATCCTGGACCATCTGTTCCAGTCGAGGGACATCGCGTCCACTGCTTCCGCTAAGGGGTCCTCGTACGGGGACACGTACAGGGGCAACTTCTTGTTGTCTTTCGTCGCAAAGAGGTCTATCTGCATTTCTGGGACTTGATTCAGAATGAAGGAGAATGATCCTGCGTATAAGGATCATTCCGACTCTATCGGTGTGAACCTGGATAGAGCGTCCGCTGTCACATTGCGGACTCCTTGAAGGTGAACTGCCGACAGGTACCACTTCTTCTTTTCCGCCAATCGGAAAATGGCCAACCTCACCTGGTTGAGTGGTGGTGACCTCGATCCTTGTCGATTCAAGCATCTCACAACTACCTCACTGTCCATCACCAACCTTATGTGGATCGAGTGACGCGGGGAGACTTTCTTTAAGGTAAGGAGCACTGCCATAGCTTCTAGAAAGTTTATGTGAAAGGTCTTGTATAGCTTGGACCAACCTGGACTGTTTTCCGATGAGAGTGACCTCCCCATCCCTCCTTTGAGGCGTCTGAGTGAATCGTCACCGACGGGGGAGGTGGCTGAATAAGAACCGACTTCTTTAGATGTCTGGCTTGGGATCAAGGCCTGAGAAGAGTACGTAGCCGAAGCGGAACTGGTCTTCTCAGATCTCTTCGCGCGTTTGATGCATAACTTCTCCAAACTCCGGTTGCATCCTTTAGCTGTGCTCTTAGCACTGGGTCTGTCATCGAAGCAAACTGGAGAGAGCCCAGTACCCTCTCCTGTTCGCGTCTTGATATCCTTTCGGAATCTAGAAGTCTCTTGACAGAACCCGCTATCTCCTTCCTTTTCTTCGCCGGGATGGAGAAACGGTGTGACAAAAGGTCCCAGTGTATTCCCAGCCACTGGAACTTTTGAGATGGAGAAAGTCGAGACTTTTTTCTGTTGATCTTGAAGCCTAGGTACTCTAGGAACTGGATCACTTGACTGGAAGCTTGCAAGCATTCTGTCTCGGATGCTGCCCACACCAACCAGTCGTCCAGGTAGGCTACTACCTGAATTCCCTTTGGGCGTAATTGTTTGAGAGCTACGCTCGCAAGCTTCGTAAAAATCCTTGGGGCTATGTTTAGCCCGAATGGCATGGCTCTGAAGGCGTATAGTCTTCGTTGTAGCCTGAACCCTAGGTACGGGGAGAGTCGACGGCTGATTGGAATGTGCCAATAGGCGTCTGACAAGTCTATAGAGACGGAATATGCCCTCTTGGGCAGTAAGGTCCTTATGTGTTGCAGTGTTAGCATTTTGAATTTTCAATTCACTATGAACTTGTTGAGTGGCGACAAGTCAAGAATGACTCTGAGCTTTTCCGAGTCTTTCTTGGGAACACAAAACAGCCTCCCTTGGAATTTGATGGACTTCACCTTTCGGATCACATTTTTCTCCAACAGTTCTTGAACGTACTCCTCCAGAACGGGGGTGGAGTGTTGGAAAAACCGAAGGCACGGGGGTGGAATGCTGTACCAGCTCCAGCCCAGTCCATTTTTGAGTAGGCTGTGGGCCCAGGGATCGAAGGTCCATCGATCCCGAAATTTCAGAAGTCTCCCTCCTACCGGTATCATCTCACTTGGACTGCCGTCCTGAGGTCTTGCCTCCCTGACCACGACCACCCCTGAATCCCCTTCCCCTTGAGGGGCGCCTAGACGAGCCTCTGGCTGCTCCTCTAGGCTTTGCTCGAAAGGAAGAAGACTGCCCTTCGAACGTTGGGGTGAATGCCGTGGACTGTGTCGACACAGCCTGGGGTACCCACTGAAAAGTGGTCGGGGTTTGTGCCACCATCTGGGGCACTGGAGGCAATGGCAATTGCAGTTGCTGTTGCTGTCTAAAAGGCTTGGCTGGCTGAGACGGTAGCCTAGTCCTCATAGTCTTCCTCTTTGGTTGAGGACCCTCATCCGGGGAAGACTTTCTTTTGATAGCCAGGCCCAACTTCTGGAGAAGGTTTCTATTCTCCAAGGCGGCCTTATCAACGACTTCTTTGACCAAATCGGTAGGGAAAAGGTCTTTGCCCCAAATGTTGGAGGAGATTAGTTTCCTTGGCTCGTGCCTCACCGTAGCCGAGGTGAACACGAACTCCCTACAAGCTCTCCTCGCCTTGACGAAGCCATAAAGGTCCTTCGTCACTGTGGCCAGATGAGTCTTGACCACCACCATGAACATTTCATGGACCTTGGGGTCACTTGCCATCGTCTCAAGAGTAGTCTGAAGAGACATTGAGGCAGCCAGTCTTTCTTTTGTCTCGAACTCTCTTCGCAAAAGAAAGTCAGACAGCTTAGGGAGGTCCTCGCCGAACTGACGTCCGGCAATATCAGCCTCCAACTTTCCAACTGAGAACGTAAGATGGACGTCCTTCCAGTCTTTGTGGTCCATAGGCAGGGCCAGCGACAAGGGTTTACACTCCTCTAGGGAGGGGCAAGGCTTGCTGGCCTCGACTGCTTTTAGTACAGCCGCAAACCCTTTCTGTAAAAAAGGGAAGGCTCTAGCAGGAGAGGACACAAAGGAAGGGAGCTTCTTGCTCAATGCAGCTACCTTTGAATTAGAGAAGCCCCTCTCTTTCATCGAGGATGAAAGTAGAGCTTGAGCCTTAGCATGGTCCATCACTATGACCTCCTTCGGCTCTGTCTCCTCCTTTGAAGCTGGTTCCTTCCTCAGCCGGACATAACAGTCCGGATATGATGCCTTGCTGGGCCAGAATTCCACCTCCTCTAGGGGAACTGAGCCCAGCTTATCCGAGATGACGATCTTTCCAGTCGTCATCGGCATGTGCTCAGCATACCTCCATGGGTTAGCATCTGAGCACAAGGGAAGGTCTTTCACATTGAGCCTTTTCTGGGGCCCATGTGATTCTGCAAGGCTCTGCATCCGCAGTTCCATTGCAGCCGCCTTCTCCTGATTCTCCTTCTGCATTTGTTGGATCATTCCAACAATAGAAGAGAGGGCCTGTCCCAGCTCTACTGGGAGACCGGCCGATGTTGAGGGAATAGGCTCCGGAATCTGAACCGGACTAGCCGACACCTCGTCGACCTCTTCCTCTACAACGTCTGGGGCTTGAACTTCATCCTGGGCTTCTGCCAGGAGGTCTTCCTCCAGACGCTCGTCCACGTCAGACATCCTGTCATCTAACTGGATGTCTTGCATCGCGACCGCGACTTCAGCATCCACCTGGATCTGAACTTGGGGGATCTCCTCTTGAGGCTGGGGAATCACTGCATCAGCTGATGCCTTAGGGAAAAGATACGCCCTCATCTTCTCACTTGGAAGATAAGGTCCAGAGGTGTTCTTCTGGAAGCCCCTTGCCCAGGTACGAAGCTTCTCCCTTGCTATATCCCTTGATTCCTCCGTCCTAGGGGAATCAAAGGCCTCAGTAATCAGGTTAGTGCACACAGTACATACCTGAGGGTCCCAATACCGGAGATCATCCATGGAGACAGCGCATGCTGCGTGTCTCCTACAAAACTCATGTCCGCAGAGGTTCTTGCTGCGGACGTTGCAGAAAACACTTCTGCACTTCGGAGGGTCCTCCTGTAAAGAAAAGAAATTTCCATGAGTATCAAGTGAACTATGTATCACTGGATATGCATAGTATAGCATAACAATTCAGAAAGGAAAGACACACACTTGTGTTTCCCTCACAACCAATTGCTGCAGCCTTCCAGATAATAAAATCGAATGGTTAATCTCTTCTAGAATAACCAATGCAAAGTTTCCAGAGGAAACAGGTGGAGCTCACACCTAAGCAATGATTTTAAAATCATGGATAATAGACAGGAAAGAACTCACTTTCCTATCTGTAGGGCAACAGCAAAGGGCTGTGCAAGAAAACACAAAAGTGTTAGAACACACAGTGCTGTACCAAAACCTATACTATAGTTTTCTTCTTACAGTATATGTTATAGTGAAGAATACTGGTACAGTATCAGCACACACCATAACTAGCTTTAAAGTATACTACTTAACAGCTATAAGGCGGCAGAACGCTGGTTCAAATGCATGTGCCGGCCGGCAACAGCCAATGTCGGTCGGCAATGACTGCTGACCGACCACTACACAAGGTAGTACCCGGCTGCCGGCCACACTCTTGGCGACCGGCAGACAAGGGCTGACATTAGCCGGCCGGCAAAGGTACAGGACCGATGCCAGCCGGCAGCAAAAGAACCAGAGGACTACAACTGCCCGGCTGCCGGGCTCATAGGCCAGCAGCCGGGTCGAGTACAGCACTAGAAGAAAAACAGAATGGATGCCGGGATAAGAGCGTATACTACCTCCAAGCCCGGCAATCCGAAAGAGTGCATAAGGAAGGGGAGAATCTAATTCAGGCTTCCTGACCAGTACCGTCTGGCTCTACAGGCAGGCATAGATGAGGGACCAAGAGAGGTCCGGGCAGCACTCAAGGCAGAAGACCCCTGCCGGCCAGCAGCTCTGCCGGCCAGCAGCTCTGCCGGCCGGCAAGGGACTGAGCCAATTCCACATCCTTACCTATCCTAGGTTCAGATGTAGAATGACGTACAGTACTGTAATGGCTAGGCCATTACGGATATAGAGGGGGAAGGGACAAAAGAGGGTCCTACCAACCTTGCTTTAGAGAAGGATCACCCGCAGCCAAGAAACTCATCTTAGCCTAAGGGAGATCCAAGGAGGGAGGCCAGCAATACTTGCCAGCTCCCAAAGAAACCAAAGCAAGGAAGGTGTTGCTACTCCCAGGGAAAGAAACTTATCCTCCCCCAAGAACAGCAACAAGGACTAGTCTGGTAGATCACAAAAGAAGGAATCATCTCGTACAGAGACCTTCGGTAGTGACCAAAGGAGGCTAAGCCTCCTATGTCTGTGTCAGGCCAGCGAGGGAGACTCTACCCCAAGCCAGACAAACACAGACTCAGACTAAAAACTCTGTTGTTCTGTCCCTATCTGAAACCAGACTTACTGGAACAGGAAGGTACAGTAACACCCCAGTATAGTTTTATCGAAAATTAATTCAGATAAACCACTTAGGGATAAGCCCAAGGCTTAAACAGAGGGAAAGGGATTGCATACCTTCTCCGAAGAAAAGAAAGCAACCGGGGAGTATGAGAAAGTATACTAAGGCTCCATAAGCAACTTAGCCTAGGCACCAAGAGAATCGATTACCTAAATCACCGAAACTCACTCGTATACTATCTTGGAAATATTCCACATAATCTTAAATGTATAAAAAACAGCTTAAAGCTTCAATAAAATTTTAATACACTCGGAAAAACCAAAATCATGCATGAAGTACTAGGACCAAACGACTAGGCTACAAGGCCTAGCGTAGGCCAGAATTGGCGAATACTTCACCAAACTAATACTAAAGCACGAAAGGAAATCCTATGTAACGCTAAATAGCTAAAATTTATTAAAGCAAAACAACCGGGAATGTCGCTCTCGCTAACTAAACTTATACCCAGTGAGCGACAGCGTCCATGACGCCTCCGGTAGGCTACGGCTCTTGTAACAAAGATTAAACCTATTAATCACTTAAAAAAATTACCAAGAGCCTACATTTATACATAAAAGACATGTTACTCAACTTATAAAAAAATTACCAAGAGCCTACATTTATACATAAAAGACATGTTACTCAACTTATAAAAAAATTACCAAGAGCCTACATTTATACATAAAAGACATGTTACTCAACTTATCAGAGGCCGACGAAGTTGGAGAAGCCATGAAAAGTAGAATAAATCCAAGATTTGCGAGAAACACAGGAAAAAACACCGAGTTGTTAACCCTGGATAGGTACTCTCCTCGGACACCCTTTTAAGGGTATACTCGGACGCGTGCGACCCCGACGCCAAAAAAAATTCTTGAAAAATCAGTTTTTGCAGTAACCTCCTTTTTTTTTTTGCCAAAAAATACTTCAATGAATGTTTAAAACGACTGTAAAGATAAATACTACTCATCTGCAGAAAAACTATTTATTATAAATATTTTAAAAAATAAAGTAGAAAAAAAAGACCTTACATAAAAATTCATAAAAAAAAGTTTATACATATATACACAAATCCTTTTAGGAATTGATTCTTGAATGTTTAGGACACATCTTGATGTATTTTGGATGAAGTCAGACCCATGGAGGTGAAGATCTGAAATGAGAAAAAAAGGGTAACTTTTTTTGGCCAAAAAAATTTGTCCAAATTTCAGGAATTTTTTTGGGTACCCAAATGAAATAGGAAGTGGCTAATTTTTTTAGGGAATAAACATATGTTATCCTAAAATAGAAATATGTAAAAAAATCTTCATTATTTTGTAAATTACATTTATATCAGGGGCCATAGCTAAAGGTAATTTTTTGAGTACTTAGAAATTTCGTAAAAAAATACATATATTTAATATATAATATGATATTTATGCAGGTAAAAATATACCAAAATATCACAAATTCTATAGGGAACAAGAATATATATAGATAGGGCAACTTACGCTTCGGATATGTCCACAAAATGGCCGCCAACCACACTGACTCAGACTCCCTAATCTGCCACTTGAAATGTAGGAAGGGTATGTCAATTTCAAGGTGGTATTTACTAATCTAATTATTCTTGGATATGCATAACAATTGTATGGTGGGTTGCTGGATAATTGTCGATTATTTTACGACTATAAAATTAAAATTCTGACCCCAAAAATTTTTTTGAAGGGAAATAAAATCGAAAAAAAAAATGTAAAACAATATAATATTTTAGCTAAAAAAATTTGATGATATTCAATCAAAAAAGAAGTAAACAAAATTTTCCGACAAATAAACATCTAGAGGAATCATTACTCTGTGATAGTTCCTTAGTACGTAGTAATTTTGAAAGAAATGGGAAAAATCGAAAAAGTGGCAATCGCAGGAAAATCGAACACACACCTATATATACGCCATATCTGGCTAAAAATAAAGATAGGCATGGGTAGCCAGATCATCTAGAAACACTTTTCAACACTATAAAAATACAAGTTTTGCGACACTACTTGCCAATTCCTTACGGTAACATGACTAAGCAAAAAAATGCAAAACAAATAAAAAGGGGCACTCGCGGAAAAATGGCCAACATTCTAATATACGGCATTTCAGAAAAAAAAAATTCAGCCACGTACTAGGCAAACCATCAAGGCACATTTTCCGACAAATAAACGGATTTTGAGCGAAGCGAAAAATCTATTTTTGGGTGAGATAGCCATGGCGTCCTGATGGAAGGTTCCTTTTTGGTAGCTTCCTTGGGTATAAGACTACTAAGATATTCCCAGAGAATTTAACCACAGGTTATCACAGAATTCTAACTTCTGGAGCGAGTATCTCAAAGGTTTCCCTTTAAGACATCGTAATACAACAGGGGACGCGCATGTCTGAACGCGCCATATAGCTATCTTCACCCCGAACAGAGTTAATGCTTCGGTGTGTAAGGACTGAGAATAGCTGGGAGCCGTTCCACAGCTAATCTCACTCGTGGCTACTACTGATACTCGAGACGTAAACAAACGGACGCCATTGCTCTGATGACGTCACGCCCGTCTTCATCCTGAAGCCAGTTGCTGCCCATCACCATGATACAGTAGCACAGGGTGGGAACAAAACTGGACGAAGTAGTAGGGAGGGTCCATCAGGACGCCATGGCTATCTCACCCAAAAATAGATTTTTCGCTTCGCTCAAAATCCGTTTTTTGGGCTCAAGCCATGGCGTCCTGATGGAAGAGTACCAGAGAATCAATGTATCGTGGTAGATTTTCCCCTAGTATTAAGTGCCTAGGCATTGACAAAACAGCAAAGTAATCTTAGATAAAGAACCATAGGGAAGAAGTATCCTGCCCCCCTTGGCAGTGAAGTTCCCATGGGCTATGCCGACGTCAAAGTGGTATTGAAGGGCTATTCATCCTGAGAGAAGAACTTGAAGAACTTAGAGATGAAGTTGAATGTTTGGTATTTGTATAGGAACATTCTGAAATTAGACCAGTGGTGGTTGGACACTGTGTATAGAGTTCATCTCTTGGGTATCAGAAGTAAGTATTCGTGTAGGAACCTTACTTAGTCAGGGTGAATATAATTTAGGATTAGACATCTTAAATTCTTCATAACCATAAGAAAGGAGGAATAAATAAAACTATGACAGGTATGTATTTCATAGTAAGTAGGAGCTGATAGAGACGCACAAGTAATAAAATAGAAATTTTATTTCACAAATGCAGAAATTAAATAATTTACAGCAAAAAGTAAAGTTCATTTACAGTAATAATAATGTACATAGAAATAAAGGCTTGCTCTTGAATCTGAAAAGGAATTTCAGGATTATTAGTAGGTACTTGTTCTCGAGGAACGCAAGTCTTTAATTAAAACACATCATGCTCAAGGCATGCGGCACTTGTGTGACACTATGACATTTCACCTGGGATAAGAACAGTTATAAAAGCACTAAGTGTTTTTCAACATCACTATGAATCGCTCGAGGGTCAACATAGGCACCCAAAGAGTTAGAGTCCCAAGTAACTCACTGTTCTACGCAGAGTTAGGTGCAGGTTTCATGACACTACCTGCGGCTACCACAAAATGTTTGACTTCGTGCACTTGTTTCGCATAGTGTTTAAAGAAAACTCGCGAGGACTTCCAGCCCGTGAAGTTTTTAAGGCTTTCAAAGTCCATGCTCTGAAAGAAATTCAGAGATGATGCCACTTTTCTAGGATCATGACCAGCGGGTGTACTGTTCGGATCCGCTCTGCGAATGAAGTAGGTGATTTTCGCTCTTAATTGTTTCAGTGACAGGTCGCTGCCCGATGTTTCTCCTTTGAAGAGTTGGCCTCCACCAAAGTTCGAAGTTCTGCGAAGATAGACCTTGAGGCTCTCTACTGGACATAGAGAGACATCCTCCTTCAGGGGGCATATTCTCCAAGGGCCCCATCTTTTGGTGGGTAATTCATTTTTAGCGAGAAACGTCGGATCAGGGGAGAGGGTCACTTCTCCTGAATCGGTAAACAGGATGTGTCCTTCTTCTCTTGATAATGCCACTATTTCGCTGACTCGAGCTCCCGAAGCGAGAGCAAATAAAAATATAACTTTCTGAGTCAGATCCTTGAGGGGGCATGAATCGTTGTCCAAGTTGGAGGCGAAATGGAGTACCTTGTCTAGTGACCAGGAGATCGGTTTCGGTGGGGGTGCTGGACGTAGGCGAGCACATGCTTTTGGTAGTTTGTTGAAGATGTCGTTGGACAGATCAATTTGGAAAGCATATAGAATTGGTCTAGTCAAGGCCGATTTGCAGGTTGAAATCGTATTGGCTGCTAATCCTTGTCCATGAAGGTGAATAAAGAAGGACATACAGAAATCAATCGTGATTTCTTTAGGATTTTTTGTCTTGACAAAGGAGACCCATTTCCTCCAGGATGATTCATATTGCCGTCTCGTGGATTCGGTCTTGTATTCCTCTAGGAAGTCTAGACTTTTCTTCGAGATCCCAAACCTCTTCTTTGCGGCAAGGGAGAGAAAATCATGAGATGAAGGTCCTTGATTTTCGATGATGAAGCGAAGACAGTCGACTTCTGTACTTGTTGAGAGAGAACTGGGCCCGGGAGAGGGATCAGCTTGGGCCGCAGCTCCAGGACCAGGGGGTACCAGTTGCTCCGGGGCCACTTGGGAGCCACTAGGGCCGCTGTCCCTTTGAAGGTTCTCAGTTTGGAGAGGACTTTCAACAGAAGGTTGGTGGGAGGGAACAGGTAGATCTTGGACCATCTGTTCCAGTCCAGTGACATGGCATCCACTGCTTCTGCTTTGGGGTCCTCGTACGGGGCTACGTACAGAGGAAGTTGATTGTTGTCGCTCGTTGCAAAGAGATCTATCTGAAGTTCTGGGACTTGGTGAGAGATGAAGGAGAACGATCTTGCGTCTAGAGACCATTCCGACTCTATCGGGTTTGTCCGAGATAGAGCATCCGCTGTCACGTTGCGGAATCCTTGTAGGTGAACTGCAGACAGGTGCCACTTCTTCTTCTCTGCCAGACGGAAGATTGGGAGAAGCACCTGATTTATCTGGGGCGATCTTGAGCCTTGGCGATTGAGACAACGAACTACCACCGAGTTGTCTAGGGTTAGACGGATGTGGATCGAGGGCGGCGGGGATAACTTCTTCAGTGTTAGAAGGACCGCCATGGCCTCCAAGATGTTTATGTGGAACGTCTTGAATAGGGGAGACCAGGTACCTTGAACCTGTTTCTGGTGGGAGTGACCTCCCCAACCTTCCAGTGAGGCATCCGTGTGGATGTTGAGTGATGGAGGAGGGTGTTGGAGAGGAATGGACCTTTTCAGGGCCTTTTCTTCCGACCACGGCTTTAGGAGGCGTCACAGTCTGTTTGGAAGCCGTCTCTTGAGGTCTCTTCGAGCGATGGATGCCGAGCGTCTCCAGACTCCCGCGGCATCCTTTAGCTGTGCACGAAGCACTGGGTTTGTCACTGAGGCGAATTGTAGAGAGCCTAGAACTCGTTCCTGCTGTCGTCTTGAAATGCGTTTGGATTTCAGTAGTCGCTTGACAGACCCTGCTATTTCCTTCCTTTTCTTCTGGGGGATGGAAAGGCGGTGTGACTGAAGATTCCAGTGGATTCCCAACCACTGAAACTTCTGAGCTGGAGAGAGGCGAGATTTTTTCTCGTTGATCTTGAATCCCAGGTGTTCTAGGTACTGGGTAACTTCGTTGCAAGAATTTGCACACTCTTCGGGCGATGGAGCCCAGACTAGCCAGTCGTCGAGGTAGGCCATCACCTGGACGTTTCTTAGGCGGAGTTGTTGTACTATGGCATCCGCCAGTTTTGTGAAGATCCGAGGGGCCACGTTGAGGCCGAAGGGCATGGCCCGGAAGGCGTAGCTTTTCCTTTGGAGTCGAAATCCTAGGTAGGAGGAAGCGTGATGGTTCATTGGAACGTGCCAGTAGGCATCCGCCAGGTCTATAGAGACCGTGTAGGAACCTTGAGGCAGAAGGGTCCTTATTTGTTGAAGCGTCAGCATCTTGAATTTGTTGTTCGCTATGAACTTGTTGAGGGGGGATAAGTCCAGAATGACTCTGAGTTTGTCTGAGTCCTTCTTGGGGACACAAAACAGTCTCCCTTGGAACCTGGTGGACTTTACCTTCCTTATCACCTTCTTGTTCAAGAGGTCTAGAACATATTCTTCCAGAAGGGGGGTTGATTGTTGGAAGAATTGCTGGAAGATTGGGGGTGGTTGAGTCCAACTCCAGCCTAGACCCTTTTTGACGATGCTGTGCGCCCAGGGATCGAAGGTCCAACGATCCTGGAATTGGCGGAGTCTTCCTCCCACCGGAAGCACTTCATTGCTTCTGGTGTCCCGAGGACTTGCTGCCTCGGCCGCTAGCTCCCTTTCCTCCTCTACCTCTGGAGGGACGGCGAGATGCGTCTTTGCTTGCACCCCTGAATGAGCCTCTACCTTTGGCACGAAAGGTAGTTGATTGTTGCTCAAAGGCAGGGGTGAAGACCGGTGACTGTGACAACACCGGTTGGGGGACCAATTGAAAGGTCTGTTGTGGTTGGGCAACCACTTGGGAGGTAGCGGGTCCCGGAAACTGACGTCTTTGCTGACGTTGCTGGGGTTTTGGCTTTTGGGGTTTCCTCTTAGGCTGAGGTCCGTCGTCCTGAGAGGGTTTCCTTTTCCTGGACATGCCCCACTTGTGGAGAAGGTTCCTATTCTCCGTGGCGGCTCTGTCAGTGATTTCCTTCACAAGGTCAGAAGGAAAGAGGTGTTTTCCCCAGATGTTGGAGGAAATCAGTCTCCGGGGTTCGTGTTTCACGGTGGCACCGGCAAACACGAATTCACGACAGGCTCTTCGAGCCTTTATGAAGTGGTACAAGTCCTTCATTACAGTCAATAAGTGGGATTTGGAGAGTACCATGTAGTGGTCTGGTACTCTAGTGTCACAGGCCATAACTTCAAGTTGGACTTGATGAGAAAGGGATGCCGCAAGCCTCTCCTTCGTGTCTTGTTCCCGACGAAGGAGGTGATCGTTGAGCTTAGGGAGGTCTTCATTAAACTGACGTCCGGCGACGTCAGGATCGAGCCTTCCCACGACGAAAGTATGTTGAACATCTTTCCAGTGTCGAGCGTCAGGGGGGGGTCACTATGGAGAAGGGTCTGCACTCCTCCAATGCAGGGCAGGGTTTCCCTTCATCCGCCGCTTTAAGGCATGCAGCTAAGGCCTTTTCCAAGAATGGAAGAACCGCAGTTTCAGGTGCAACGTAAGTAGGGTGCTTCTTGCTCAAGGCCGGAAGCTTAGAGCAGGTAAAGCCTCTACTCTTGAATGCGGAGGCTAGCATAGCCTGGGCCTTTGCGAGATCGAACACTATCTCTTCCTTAGGTTCGGTCTCTTCCTTCGAGGCAGGTTCAGAACGAAGCCGGACGTAACAGTCCGGGTAGGCCTCAAAGTTTGGGAAGAACTCCACATCTTCCAAAGGGACCGTGCCGATCTTATCACTGACAAAGATCCTGCCGGTCGCAATAACCATATGCTCTGCATACCTCCACGGGTTGGCATGAGAACAAGCGGGGAGATCCTTGACCGAAATCTTCTTCGGTTCTCTGGATCCTATCATCGACCTGATGGACTCCTGGTTCTCCTTCAGCCTGTCGTCCATGACGGCTCTAATCAGTCGGATCAATTCTTGAGTGGAAGAAGAAGGATCCGGAGTTGAGGAGGTAGACGGAATAGACATTTCCGTCGGTGTAGGAGTAGGAGGGGGGATGGACGGGGTAGCGACCTCTTGCTCCGACTCGGCGTATTCCACCTTGTCTTCGTCATCTTCGGCTCCTTGAGCCATAAGCGTTTTCTCCGTGTCTTCCGAGACATCCGAAATCTGTTCGTCATCTTCGGAATCCAAACGGCACTCGTGCATGGACTGAGCCATGACTACATCAGGTTCCACCGTAATTTGGACAGTGGGGATCACGTCTTTGGGTACCACTGAGTCAGGGGAGGCCTTAGGGAACAACAGTGACCTCAGTTCTTCGGTGGCCAGGTACGGTCCGGTAGCATTTTTCTGGAAGCCACGCACCCACTTGCGCAGCTTTTCACGAGAAATGTCTCTAATCTCCGCTGAGGGAGGATTATGGAAGGCCTCAACTAGGTGAGCCTGACAGACCGTACAGTTCAGTGGATTCCAAAACTTCAAATCCCCTTTCTTGTCTGCACAAGGGGCGTGAGTCCTGCAAGCCGTATGCCCGTAAAACTGCGGGCGTTTCACAGCGCAGAAGGCGAAATCACACTTCATCTGCTCCTCCTGTGGAAGAAAGAGAAAATGAGTATGGGGGAGTCATAAGAATGGCTCTTAAACTAAGTTAATATTAATTATTAATTTTAACTTAATGAAAGGTGTGATGCATAGAGAATGAAATAGTAAAGGAGAACATGCTCCATGCATCTCGCCCGGCTGGTTACCATAAGCTTGGTCCCTGGATAATCCGAGTGACCGAGGACACCGGATATAATTCCTTAGAGCTCCAAGTATTTTGGAATTCCGTGGAAAAATCCAAGGGCAAGATTGGGACCGAGATCATTCGGTTCCAAGTTAGGGGCTAGAAGGCCTCTTTTAAAGGTAACTGCTTCTGGCAACCAGCCGTGCTAAGATGCACATAGCATGCTGGAATTAGAAGAATGCAAAGAGACAGCATGATCACTAACAGAGCAGTACCAGGTACTGATCTTAATAGTAGAAACAGTCTATCTGTTTGCGATATAGGGCTATCAATGTCCTATGATAGCTACAGGAAGGGGGTGCAAGTATTCTTGACGCCTCCGGGGCATCCGGCAAGCCGCCGGCATGCCGGAGCTCGCTCCAGCATAGATTCTGGCATTAGGACAGACAATGTTCAAAGTCAGTTAAATACCAGGATGGCGGCCGCCGGCACAACGGCGGCACGCCGGCAGGGAGCGGCGGCTCCGGCAGTCGGCGGATGCCGGATTGGTGACTGGGATAAGGATGGTTAAAGCTGTACCGGGTTGCCGGCAGTATATGCCGGCACTCCGGCAGCCGACCGGCGAGCGGACGACAAGCTAGGAGGAGGAGAGCCGCCGGTAGTAGCCGGCGGCAGCCGGCAGTCCCTCGGTACACGGGGGGCTGGCGGCAAGGTTAGGAAGAGTCATCAAGTAGGAGGCAGGTATTGCCGACAGTAGAGGCGGCAAGAGACCGGCACCCGGATAGGGAGAGAGACAGGGGGGAGGGGGGAAGGGATGCAGGAAGTACCATCAGGACTCCAGACATCCCCCCCCCCTTCCCTGAGAGGGTGTACCCATGATAGAGGCAGGCTCTAACATCCAGGAGCAGGGGTCACTAAGGACCGGGAGCAAGGTAGCCCAAGGGAGGGCTAGGGAACACCCAAAAGGGGGGGGGGGAGACTCCCATATGCAGAGCTATTCTAGCAACTAACCTTATAGGACACTATGAAGGTATATGTACCAGAGCGGACTGCACAAGGAAGCTCGGGTAGCCCTACTATTCCACCCTAAGGAGGAGTTGTAGGACAGGGGACAGATGGGTATAAACTAACCTAAGCATAGGCTAGGCTATACAAGAGATAGGTGGGGAGGGAGAAGAGAGAAGTCTTCCAAGGAAGGGTTTCTGTACCAGAGCGGCCACTAGGGAAAGGGAGGACACTCCCTAACCTAAGATCAGGCAGATCAGCTAAAACGGTGCAAGAGTACAGTTTCAGCATGGAACAGAGAAACCTTCCTAACCCAACCTAGAGCAGGGCTAAGAGTCCTGAACTAGGAAAGGAAGAAGACATATCGCTATCGCAGGAAAGTCATAGACTATCCTAGCCATAGAGGTAGGGCTAGCCTAACCTCACTCTCGGACGCAACCCTAAAGGGGGTTCATTCCTTTAGGGAGGACAGAGAAGCGATATATACTCTATTAGACAATTGATCCCTTTACTCAGAAAAGGAATCAAGGCTAAATAGAGGGGATGCCAAGGCAGGGGATGAAGGAAGCATATAGGGGTCCTATCATTAGGTTAGGCTAGAAAGAGTCACTGACTAGCCTATCCCCTATATGGTCCCTGAAGGCGAAAACATTTGCATCACTGTCAAAAGTATTGTAAAATAATGCCACTATCTTCATAACTTAGCCTAGGATCACTAATAAATCATGCATGAACACTTGTATGTAGGCTCCTGGCCTGGGGGCTATAGTAGCCAACTGGTATGAGGTCAATCGATGACCGATAAAAAGCGTCTAAACACGATATAAAAGTTCCTAGCTATGAAGACTAAATAAACTAATGTAATCGATTAGTAAATAAGGCCGGAAACGTTGTTGTGGCTAACTAAATAAGACATGCATAACAACAACGACGCCATAAAATGGCGGGTCCGGTAGAGGCACAGCTCTGCCACAAAACAGCAATTATCTCGAAAAATAATATTTACTTTACGGCCAGAGCTTAATTAAACAATACTGGAACCTTGTACTCAACTTTCCAGAAGAAGGCGAGGCTGAAGGTAACGACATAGCGAAGATGCAAAACGATAAAGTTAACACAGGGAAAATCCGTCTAAGTAGGGCAGCTACTAAACAAAGGATGAAGACGGGCGTGACGTCATCAGAGCAATGGCGTCCGTTTGTTTACGTCTCGAGTATCAGTAGTAGCCACGAGTGAGATTAGCTGTGGAACGGCTCCCAGCTATTCTCAGTCCTTACACACCGAAGCATTAACTCTGTTCAGGGTGAAGATAGCTATGTGGCGCGTTCAGACATGCGCGTCCCCTGTTGTATTACGATGTCTTAAAGGGAAACCTTTGAGATACTCGCTCCAGAAGTTAGAATTCTGTGATAACCTGTGGTTAAATTCTCTGGGAATATCTTAGTAGTCTTATACCCAAGGAAGCTACCAAAAAGGAACCTTCCATCAGGACGCCATGGCTTGAGCCCAAAAAACATCTAAATGAATCATTACTCTGTGATAGTTCCTTAGTACGTAGTAATTTTGAAAGAAATGGGAAAAAACGAAAAAATGGCAATCACTGGAAAATCGAACACATACCTATATATACGCCATATCTGGCTAAAAAAAAAAGATAGGCATGGGTAGCCAGATCATCTAGAAACACTTTCCAACACTATAAAAATATAAGTTTTGCGACACTTCTTGCCAATTCCTTACGGTAACATGACTAAGTAAAAAAATGAAAAACAAATAAAAAGGGGCACTCTCCGAAAAATGGCCAACATTTTATTATACGCATTTCAGAAAAAAAAATTTCAGCCACGTGCTAGGCAAACCATCAAGGCACATTTTCCGACAAATAAACATCTAAATGAATCACTACTCTGTGATAGTTCCTTAGTACGTAGTAATTTTGAAAGAAATGGGAAAAAACGAAAAAATGGCAATCACAGGAAAATCGAACACATACCTATATATACGCTATATCTGGCTAAAAAAAAAATAGGCATGGGTAGCCAGATCATCTAGAAACACTTTCCAACACTATAAAAATATAAGTTTTGCGACACTACTTGCCAATTCCTTACGGTAACATGACTAAGCAAAAAAATGCAAAACCAATAAAAAGGGGCACTCGCGGAAAAATGCCCAACATTCTAATATACGGCATCTCAGATAAAAAAAAAGACATGCACGTGTTAGCCCAACCATCAAGGCACACTTTCTAACACATAAACATGAAAAAAAAAATCAATAATATACGGCAATTCCTTACTACGTAGTAAATTTTTACAAATATTGAAAAGAAACAGAAATTGGCAACCGCAGTTAAATACCCAATATACCAATAACTACGTCGTATCTGACAAAAACAAAGTCACGCTTGGGTAGCCAGATCATCTAGACACACTTTCCAACACTAAAAAAGCAAAAGTTTTACGACACTATTTGGCAATATCTTACGGAAAAATGACTTGGCAAAAAAATGAAAAAAAATTAAAAAGGGGCACTCGCGGTAAAAGGCCCAACATTCTAATATACAGCATCTCAGATAAAAAAAAAAAAAAGACATGCACGTGTTAGCCCAACCATCAAGGCACACTTTCTAACACATAAACATGAAAAAAAATCAATATATACGGCAATTCCTTACTACGTAGTAAATTTTTACAAATATTGAAAAAAAACAGAAATTGGCAACCGCAGTTAAATTACCCAATATACCAATAACTACGTCGTATCTGACAAAAACAAAGTCATGCATGGGTAGCCAGATCATCTAGACACACTTTCCAACACTAAAAAAGCAAAAGTTTTACGACACTATTTGGCAATATCTTACGGAAAAATGACTTGGCAAAAAAATGAAAAAAAATGAAAAAGGGGCACTCGCGGTAAATGGTCCTCGTGGTGATGAACGACATTTTAACTAGAAAAAAAATCATGCACATGGTAGCCAAACTATCCACCAAGACTTTCCACAACTGATAACCTATACAAGTTGCACCATTCTACGACAATTTCATAATACGTAATAACTTTGATAATTATGCAACTTACCTTAGAAGGGTAAACTCGGTCGCGCTCGACCCCCGATGCGTCTCAGAAATCAGGGAAGGAGTACAGCTACAGCAATGCACATCTGGACACTACTAGAGCGTGTAGGCGAGACACCTACTGCAGGTCGATCACCCACAAATTCAGTCACGGGGGTGAGTCACGTGAGAAAAACCTCTTTTTTTTTTACGCTCGGGGTCGTGAACGACCCACCATACCGTTCCAGGGTTAAGCTACGCAAAAAGGAATACAGATGGCGCCAGGATTGGCGCCAGGCACGCTTACGAAATGGGAGATAGGGATCCTTGGGAGCGGCTCCCCCTTTTTCTTTCCCGATTTTCGTTTCTTGCCAATTGACCCCTGCGATACGTAATCTCTGTTTGGGGTGTAGATTGCCATGTGGCGTGTCAAGAATACGTCCTCTGATATGTCGCGATATCCCTTTCACGAGGGATACTCGCTCCAGGAGTTAGAATTCTGGTACCTTAAGGTAAATTCTCTGGGAATATCGCCGTAGTTGTAATTATACCCTAGGAAGCTACCCTATAGGAACTTCCATCAGGACGACATGACTTGAGCCCAAATATATATATATATATATATATA
>NC_090729.1:130153728-130158728 GCF_036898095.1 Palaemon carinicauda
TGCGGGTGATCCTTCACTAAAGCAAGGTTGGTAGGACCCTCTTTTGTCCCTTCCCCCTCTATCTCCGTAATGGCCTAGCCATTACAGTACTGTACGTCATTCTACATCTGGACCTAGGATAGGTTAGGATGTGGAATTGACTCAGTCCCTTGCCGGCCGGCAGACTCTGCCGGCCGGCAAGGGTTTTTTGCTTTGAGTGCTGCCCGGACCTCCCTTGGTCCCTCATCCATGCCTGCCTGTAGAGCCAGACGGCATTGGTCAGGAAGCCTGAATTAGATTCTCCCCTTCCTTATATGCACTCTTTCGGATTGCCGGG
Organism: Palaemon carinicauda; assembly: GCF_036898095.1. Lineage (NCBI taxonomy): Eukaryota > Metazoa > Arthropoda > Malacostraca > Decapoda > Palaemonidae > Palaemon > Palaemon carinicauda. The sequence goes on from NC_090729.1 coordinate 130,154,045, forward strand.
CTTGGAGGTAGTTTACGCTCTTATCCCGGCATCCATTCTGTTTTCTTCTAGAGCTGTACCCGACCCGGCTGCCGGCCTATGAGGCCGGCAGCCGGGCAGTCGTAGTCCTCTGGTTCTTTTGCTGCCGGCCGGCATCGGTTATTTACCTTTGCCGGCCGGCTAATGTCAGCCCTTGTCTGCCGGTCGCTAGGAGCAGTGGCCGGCAGCCGGGTGCTACCTTGTGTAGCCGACATTGGCTGTTGCCGGCCGGCACATGCATTTGAACCAGTGTTCTGCCGCCTTATAGCTGTTAAGTAGTATACTTTAAAGCTAGTTATGGTGTGTGCCGGCCGACAAGTGCCGGCCGGCACATAACCTCCTATACTGTACCAGTATTCTTCAGTATAACATATACTGTAAGAGGAAAACTATAGCATAAGTTTTGGTACAGCACTGTGTGTTCTAACACTTTTGTGTTGTCTTGCACAGCCCTTTGCTGTTGCCTTACAGATAAGAAAGTGAGTTCTTTCTTGTCTATTATCCAGGATTTGAAAATCATTGCTTAGGTGTGAGCTCCACCTGTTTCCTCTGGAAACTTGGCATTGGTTATTCTAGAAGAGATTAACCTTTCGATTTTATTATCTGGAAGGCTGCAACAATTGGTTGTGAGGGAAACACAAGTGTGTGTCTTTCCTTTCTGAATATTTATGCTAAACTGTGCATAGCCAGTGATACATAGTTCACTTGATACTCATGGAAATTTTCTTCTCTTTGCAGGAGGTACGTCCGAAGTGCGGAAGTGCTTTCTGCAACGTCCGCAGTAAGAACATCTGCGGACATAGATTATGTAGGAGACACGCAGCATGCGCTGTCTCCAAAGGTGAGCTCCGGTATTGGGACCCCCAGGTATGTACCGTGTGCTCTTACCTGATTACTGAAGCTTTTGATTCCCCTAGAACAGCGGAATCAAGGGATATAGCAAGGGGGAAGCTTCGCACCTGGGTAAGGGGCTTCCAGAAGAACACCTCTGGACCTTATCTTCCAAGTGAGAAGATGAGGGCTTACCTTTTCCCTAGGGCATCAGCTGATGCAGTGATTTCCCAGACTCAAGAGGAGAACCTCCTAGTTCAGATCCAGGTGGATGCTGAAGTGGCAGTCGCCATGCAAGACATCCAGTTGAGCGACAGGATGTCAGACGTGTCCGAGCGTCTGGAGGAAGACCTCCTGGCAGGAGGCCAAGATGAAGATCAAGCCCCAGACATCGTAGAGGAAGAAGCCAACGAGGTGTCGGCTGCCCCGGTTCTGATCCCTGAACCTATTCCCTCAACATCGTCCGCTCTCCCAGAAGAGCTTGGGACAGGCCCTCTTCTCCATTGTTGGAATGATCCAACAAATGCAGAAGGAGAATATGGAGAAGGCGGCTACAATGGAACTGCGGATGCAGGAGCTTGCAGCATCACGTGGGCCCCAGAAAAGGCTCAACGTGAAAGACCTTCCCTTGTGCTCAGATGCTAACCCGGGGAGATATGCCGAGCACATGCCGATGACGACTGGAAAGATCGTCATGTCGGATAAGCTGGGTTCAGTTCCCCTTGAGGAAGTGGAATTCTGGCCCAGCAAAGGGTCATATCGGGACTGTTATGTCCAGTTGAGGAAGGAACAAGCTTCAAAGGAGGAGACAGAGCCGAAGGAGGTCATAGTGATGGACCATGCTAAGACTCAAACTTTGCTTTCATCTTCGATGAAAGAGAGGGGCTTCACAAACTCAAAAGTTACTGCATTGAGTAAGAAGCTCCCTTCCTTTGTGTCCTCTCCTGTTAGAGCCTTCCCCTTTTTTGCAGAAAGGGTTTGCGGCTGTATTAAAAGCAGTCGAGGCTGGCAAGCCTTGCCCCTCCCTGGAGGAGTGCAAACCCTTGTCGCTGGCCCTACCCATGGACCACAAGGACTGGAAGGACGTACATCTTACCTTCTCAGTCGGGAAGTTGGAGGCTGATATTGCAGGACGTCAGTTCGGTGAGAACCTCCCTAAGCTGTCTGACTTTCTTTTGCGGAGAGAGCTCGAGACAAAAGAAAGACTGGCTGCCTCAATGTCTCTTCAGACCACTCTTGAGACGATGGCAAGTGACCCCAAGGTCCATGAAATGTTCATGGTAGTGGCCAAGATTCATCTGGCCACAGTGACGAAGGATCTTTACAGCTTCGTCAGGGCGAGGAGAGCTTGTAGGGAGTTCGTGTTCACCTCGGCTACGGTGAGGCACGAGCCAAGGAAACTAATCTCCTCCAACATTTGGGGCAAAGACCTTTTCCCTACCGAATTGGTCAAAGAAGTTGTGGATAAGGCTGCCACGGAGAATAGAAATCTTCTCCAAAAGTGGGGCCGGTCTATCAAGAGAAAGTCTTCCCCGGATGAGGGTCCCCAACCGAAGAGGAAGACTAAAAGGCCTAGGCTACCGTCTCGGCCAGCCAAGCCAGTTGAACAGTGACAGCAACAGCAGTTGCCGATGCCTTCAGTGCCCCAGATAGTGGCACAAACCCCGACCACTTTCCAGTGGGTACCCCAGGCCGTGTCAACACAGTCCACGGTGTTCACCCCAACGTTCGAAGGGCAGTCTACTTCCTTTCGAGCAAAGCCTAGAGGAGCAGCCAGAGGCTCGTCTAGGCGCCCCTCAAGGGGAAGGGGATTCAGGGGCGGTCGCGGTCGGGGAGGCAAGACCTCAGGACGGCAGTCCAAGTGAGATGATGCCGGTAGGAGGGAGATTTCAGAATTTTCGGGATCGGTGGACCTTCGATCCCTGGGCCCACAGCCTACTCAAGAACGGACTGGGCTGGAGCTGGTACAGCACTCCACCCCCGTGACCTCGGTTTTTTCCAACACTCCACCCCCGTTCTGGAGGAGTACGTTCAAGAACTGTTGGAGAAAAATGTGATCCGAAGGGTGAAGTCCATCAAATTCCAAGGGAGGCTGTTTTGTGTTCCTAAGAAAGACTCGGAAAAGCTCAGAGTCATTCTGGACTTGTCGCCACTCAACAAGTTCATAGTGAATTGCAAATTCAAGATGCTAACACTGCAACACATAAGGACCTTACTGCCCAAGAGGGCATATTCCGTCTCCAAAGACTTGTCAGACGCCTATTGGCACGTTCCAATCAACCGTCGACTCTCCCCCTACCTAGGGTTCAAGCTACAACGAAGTCTATACGCCTTCAGAGACATGCCATTCGGGCTAAATATAGCCCCAAGGATTTTCATGAAGCTTGCAAGCGTAGCTCTCAAACAATTACGCCTAAAAGGAATTCAGGTAGTAGCCTACCTGGACGACTGGCTGGTGTGGGCAGCATCCGAGACAGAATGGTTGCAAGCTTCCAGTCAAGTGATCCAGTTCCTAGAGTATCTAGGCTTCAAGATCAACAGAAAAAAGTCTCGACTTTCTCCATCTCAAAAGTTCCAGTGGCTGGGAATCCACTGGGACTTAATGTCACATCGTTTCTCCATCCAGGCGAAGAAAAGGAAGGAGATAGCGGGTTCTGTCAAGAGACTTCTAGATTCCGAAAGGATATCAAGACGCGAACAGGAGAGGGTACTGGGCTCTCTCCAGTTTGCTTCGGTGACAGACCCAGTGCTAAGAGCACAGCTAAAGGATGCAACCGGAGTTTGGAGAAGTTATGCATCAAACGCGCGAAGAGATCTGAGAAGACCAGTTCCGCTTCGGCTACGTACTCTTCTCAGGCCTTGGTCCTAAGCCAGACATCTAAAGAAGTCGGTTCTTCTTCAGCCACCTTCCCCGTCGGTGACGATTCACTCTGAAACCTCGAAGGAGGGACGGGGAGGTCACTCATCGGAAAAAAGTCCAGGGGACTTGGTCCAAGCTATTCAAGACCTTTCACATAAACTTTCTAGAAGCTATGGCAGTGTTCCTTACCTTAAAGAAAGTCTCTCCGCGTCACTCGATCCACATAAGGTTGGTGATGGACAGCGAGGTAGTTGTGAGATGCTTGAATCGACAAGGATCGAGGTCACCACCTCTCAACCAGGTGATGTTGGCCATCTTCCGATTGGCGGAAAAGAAGAAGTGGTACCTGTCGGCAGTTCACCTTCAAGGAGTCCGCAATGTGACAGCGGACGCTCTATCCAGGTTCACACTGATAGATTCGGAATGGTCCTTAGACGCAGGATCATTCTCCTTCATTCTGAACAAGTCCCAGAACTGCAGATAGACCTCTTTGCGACGAAAGACAACAAGAAGTTGCCCTTGTACGTGTCCCCGTACGAGGACCCCTTAGCGGAAGCAGTGGACGCGATGTCCCTCGACTAGAACAGATGGTCCAGGATTTATCTGTTCCCTCCTCACAACCTTCTGTTGAGGGTCCTCAACAACTGAGATCCTTCAAGGGGGTAGCGGCAATAGTGACCCACAGGTGGTCGAACAGCGTGTGGTTCCCCCTGGCATTGGAACTACGACTGAAGTTTTTACCGCTACCAGATCCAGTTCTGACCCAGCGAGTCCAGAAGTCTTCTGTCTGCGCTTCATTACAGAAAACCCGGATCCTGCAGATCATGATTTTCTCTCCCTAGCGGTGAGAAAGCGTTTCGGGATTTCGGAAGCCAGCATGGACTTCCTAGAGGAAAATAAGTGCAAATCTATTAGAAGGCAATAAAGTTCTGAAAGCCTACGCTAGGCTCAGACCTTCAGCACCTCCGAAGCCCA
>NC_090729.1:130166228-130167477 GCF_036898095.1 Palaemon carinicauda
TATGCCTCAACTGAAAAGGAATACAATTTAACCATAAAAGAAACACTTTCTGGTACAACTCAGGAACATAAATGGTGGTCTACCCTTAAATCTGCACTCTTTGGTGTAGATGCAACAGTTCCTCCTTTACTTAAACCAGATGGCTCAGTCACTCACTGTCCAAAGGAAAAGGCAACCCTTTTGGCTGATGTTTTTGACAGTAAACAGAGTAATGAAAAACTTGAACTTCCTCTTTCCTGTTTTCCTGAGGCTAAACTAACTAGTTTAGCTTTTCGATCTCGTGAGATTAAAGCTCTGTTGATGGACCTTGATGCTTATGGAGGTGTAGACCCAAATGGTATTTTTCCTTTGTTTTTTATAAAGACAGCAGATTTCTTAGCTCCAAAGTTATCTGTTATTTTGCGCAAGTTAGCAAGAAGAGGAGCTTTTAGCACTAGTTGGAGAATTGGTAATGTTACTCCTCTATGTAAATGTGTTTGTGGTAGCTCAAGTCCCACTGATTACCGCCCAATTTCCATAACTCCCATATTATCTAAAGTTTTTGAACGTCTTCTGGCAAAACGTCTTAATAGGTTTGCTGAAGGTAATCATCTACTCACTAGTTTGCAATTTGGTTTTCGTAAAGGCCTTGGAGCATGTGATGCCCTTCTTACAATCTCCAATGCTGTACAGAAATCCCTTGATTGTGGTCGGGAAGTTCGTATGATTGGCCTTGATTTTAGTGCTGCCTTTGACCGTGTTAATCATGAAGCCCTTGTTTTCAAACTGAAACAGTTGGGAGTGGGTGGGTTGTTTCTTAGCATTATTATTAATTTTTTAAGTAATAGATCTCAAAGAGTTGTTGTTGATGGGCACCATAGTGATTATAGGAACGTGATATCCGGTGTTCCAAAGGGTAGTGTTCTTGGCCCATTACTTTTCATGCTATATACACATGACATGTGGTTTGGCCTAGAAAACAAACTTGTTGCATATGCTGATGATGCTACTCTCTTTGCATCAATTCCATCCCCTGAATGTAGATCTGGGGTTGGTGAATCCCTTAATAGAGATTTAGCTAGAATTAGTGCATGGTGCAAATTATGGGGTATGAAGTTGAATCCTAACAAAACTCAAAGTATGATTGTAAGTAGATCAAGGACGGTGGCTCCTCAACATCCGGATCTCAGTATTGATAATGTTTCTTTAAATATGTATGACTCTTTCAAAATTTTAGGTGTGATTCTCGACAGTAAATTTACTTTTGAGA
>NC_090729.1:130167977-130170477 GCF_036898095.1 Palaemon carinicauda
CTACTTTCATCCTCGATGAAAGAGAGGGGCTTCTCTAACTCAAAGGTAGCTGCATTGAATAGGAAGCTCCCTTCCTTTGCGTCCTCGCCTACTAGAGCCTTCCCCCTTTTACAGAAAGGGTTTCTGGCTGTACTAAAAGCAATCGAGGCCGGCAAGTCTTGCCCCTCCCTAGAGGAGTGTAAACCCTTGTCGCTGGCCCTGCCTATGGACCACAAAGACTGGAAGGACGTCCATCTTACGTTCGCAGTGGGAAAGTTGGAGGCTGATATTGCCGGACGTCAGTTCGGCAAGGACCTCCCTAAGCTGTCTGACTTTCTTTTGCGAAGTGAGTTCGATATAAAAGAAAGACTGACTGCCTCAATGTCTCTTCAGACTACTCTCGAGACGATGGCAAGTGACCCCAAGGTCCATGAAATGTTCATGGTAGTGGCCAAGCCTCATCTGGCCACAGTGACGAAGGACCTTTATGGCTTCGTCAAGGCAAGGAGAGCTTGTAGGGAGTTCGTGTTTACCTCGGCTACGGTGAGGCACGAGCTAAAGAAACTAATCTCCTCCAACATTTGGGGAAAAAGACCTTTTTCCCTACCGACTTGGTCAAAGAAGTTGTTGATAAAGCCGCCTTGGAGAATAGAAACCTTCTCCAGAAGTGGGGCCTGGCTATCAAAAGAAAGTCTTCCCCGGATGAGGGTCCTCAACCAAAGAGGAAGACTATGAGGACTAGGTTACCGTCTCGGCCAGCCAAGCCTCTTAGACAGCAACAGCAACTGCAATTGCCATTGCCCCCAGTGCCCCAGATCGTGGCACAAACCCCGACCACCTTTCAGTGGGTACCCCAGGCCGTGTCGACACAGTCCACGGCAATCACCCCAGCGTTCGAAGGGCAGTCTACTTCCTTTCGAGCAAAGCCTAGAGGAGCAGCCAGAGGCTCGTCTAGACGCCCCTCAAGGGGAAGGGGATTCAGGGGTGGTCGTGGTCAGGAAGGCAAGACCTAAGGACGGCAGTCCAAGTGAGGTGATACCGGTAGGAGGGAGACATCTGAAATTTCGGGATCGGTGGACCTTCGATCCCTGGGCCCACAGCCTACTCAAGAATGGACTGGGCGGGAGCTGGTACAGCACTCCACCCCCGTACCTTCGGTTTTTCCAACACTCCACCCCCGTTATGGAGGAGTACGTTCAAGAACTGTTGGAGAAAAAGGGTGAAGCCCATCAATTTCTAAGGGAGGCTGTTTTGTGTTCCCAAGAAAGACTCGGAAAAGCTCAGAGTCATTCTGGACTTGTCGCCACTTAACAAGTTCATAGTGAATTGCAAATTCAAAATGCTAACACTGCAACACATAAGGACCTTACTGCCCAAGAGGGCATATTCCGTCTCTATAGACTTGTCAGACGCCTACTGACACATTCCAATTAGCCATCGACTCTCCCCCTACCTAGGGTTCAGGCTACAACGAAGACTATACGCCTTCGGAGCCATGCCATTCGGGCTAAACATAGCCCCAAGGATTTTTACGAAGCTTGCGAGCGTAGCTCTCAAACAATTCGCCTAAAGGGAATTCAGGTAGTAGCCTACCTGGACGACTGATTGGTGTGGGCAGCATCCGAGACAGAATGCTTGCAAGCTTCTAGTCAAGTGATCCAGTTCCTAGAGTACCTAGGCTTCAAGATCAACAGAAAAAGTCTCGACTTTCTCCATCTCAAAAGTTCCAGTGGCTAAGATCCACTGGGACCTTTTGTCACACCGTTTCTCCACCCCGGCGAAGAAAAGGAAGGAGATAGCGGGTTCTGTCAAGAGACTTCAAGATTCCAAAAGGATATCAAGACACGAGCAGGAGAGAGTACTGCGCTCTCTCCAGTTTGCTTCGGTGACAGACCCAGTGCTAAGAGCACAGCTAAAGGATGCAATCGGAGTTTGGAGAAGTTATGCATCAAACGCGTGAAGAGATCTGAGAAGACCAGCCGCTTCGGCTAAGTACTCTTCTCAGGCCTTGGTCCCAAGCCAGACATCTAAAGAAGTCAGGTTCTTCTTCAGCCACCTCCCCCGTCGGTGACGATTCACTCAGACGCCTCGAAGGAGGGATGGGGAGGTCACTCTCATCGGAAAAAAGTCCAGGGGACTTGGTCAGGCTATTCAAGACCTTTCTCATAAAACTTTCTAGAAGCTAGGGCAGTGCTCCTTACCTTAAAGAAAGTCTCCCCGCGTCATTCGTTCCACATAAAGTGGTGATAGACAGCCAGGTAGTTGTGAGATACTTGAATCGACAAGGATCGAGGTCACCACCTCTCAACCAGGTGATGTTGGCCGTCTTCCGATTGGCGGAAAAGAAGAAGTGGTACCTGTCGGCAGTTCACCTTCAAGGAGTCCGCAATGTGACAGCGGACGCTCTATCCAGGTTCACACCGATAGAGTCGGAATGGTCCTTAGACGCAGGATCATTCTCCTTCATTCTGAATCAGTCCCAGAACTGCAGATAGACCTCTTTGCGACGAAAGACAACAAG
>NC_090729.1:130175477-130180477 GCF_036898095.1 Palaemon carinicauda
TCTTAAACCTAAATTAATCACAAGTAAACTTTCCAAAACCAGAAAACCAAAACATCACCATTAGATAAATAGGTACCCAACCTAAAAATTTCACATCACTCATATCGTTAATAAACTTAATTAAGAGTCATTGCACTAACAACCGGATTCTGTATATATAGTCCAAAAGCTATAACCTTTTCCACACTCAATACACTGTTCATTTTCAGGGATACACATCACTCACTATCAATAAATGTTGATCACAAAAAACCACTGTCTATTTCAGTGTTATATATCACACTTATCACCATAGTGTCCAATACATACATACACACCGAACGACACAGAGAAGACTACCACAAGACTCCCCTGCGCAAACAAACAAACTCGATGAAGCGTAATTATTAGCCTGAAAATACAGAATACCAGATTAGTGCCTATCTCTTTTCTTAGCTTATTATAAACCTTATCGTACTTGACACCTCTAAACCTTAGTAGATTAACCTTAACTCAGTCTAGGGTACCACTCATACACCAGCCTGTAGCGCCTAAAAAACGGCTGTGTTGTGCTACAGACCCGTGAGCCCATGACCCATCTAATTAATCAATCATTAGAAAGTACCAGTGATCACCCTCACCTTTTAGCCTTAAAGATCCCATATAATATACCCAAAACATTATAGTCTTCTGTAAACAAACCATGATTAATAAATCTTGAATATACATTTACTTCTACTCACTACGTGCCCACTTCAACAGCACACACACCATAATTAGAACGATACAGATACTACCTTTAATAACTGCATAGCCCTCTGTCAATAATCTAATATTCAACGCTGCGAGAGAGAAAATCGGCAACAATATTATCTTTTCCTGGGATGTGGGAAAATTCTGAATTCCATTCTTGCAGCATGAGACTCCACCTCATCAATCGTTGATTTTTATTCTTGTATCTGCTGATGAAGGTCAGGGGATTATGATCTGTCAAGACCCTAATAGGTGTATCTGAGGAGGAGAGATAAACCTGAAAATGATTAATAGCGAATATTAACGCAAAAGTCTCTTTCTCCACAGTTGAATACCTACGTTGGGCGGAGGACAATTTTTTTGAAAAGAATGCGACAGGATGAGAAACTCCCTGCTCGTCATTCTGCAACAACACCGCTCCTACACCAACGTCACTTGCATCCGTAGCAAGAGAAAAAGGAAGGTCAAAATCAGGAGCTCTCAAGACAGGGAAATTAATTAAAACTCTTTTTAAATTATCAAAAGCCCTTTGCGTTTCACCCGTCCAGACAAATGCTACCTTCTTTCTCAAGAGATTTGTTAACGGATCGGCTATATCCGAAAAATTCCTAACAAACCTCCGGTAGTACCCACTCAAACCAAGGAATCTTCTGACATCCCTCCTACATTTAGGGACTACCATGTTTTCAATACTTTCGATATTAGCCTGCTTAGGAGCAACTTTACCATTACCAACCTCATGACCCAAATATACCACCTTCGCCTTTGCGAAATCGCTTTTTTTTAAATTTGCCTTTTTCAACACCTCAAATAGTGCCCTAATACGTTTTAAATGGGTTTCCCAATCATCGCTATAAATAACAATATCATCAATATACACAACACATCCTTCTAAACCATGGACTAAAGTATTCATTAACCTCTGAAAGGTGGCAGCCGCATTCTTCATACCAAACGGCATAACCTTACATTGAAACAATCCCTGTGGTGTTACAAAAGCAGACAGGGCCCTTGCCCGCTTTGAAAGAGGAAATTGCCAATAACCTTTCAACAAATCGAATTTGCTAATGTATTTGGCCTTCCCCATTCAATCAATACAATCCTCAATTCGAGGTAATGGATAACAATCAGATTTAGATAACTCATTCAACTTACGGTAATCAAAACATAACCTGAAATCACCGTCGGATTTCTTTACCAATACAACAGGTGATGACCAAGGACTTTGACTAGGTTCAATTAGGTCATGTTTTAGCATATAATCCACTTCCTTTGCTACAACCTCATTTTTGAAGGGATTCAACCTGTAAGGAGATTGTTTCACAGGAGTGGCGCTACCTACCTCTACATCATGTTCAAGGACCGAAGTCCTACCCGGTACATCAAAAAATAATTCTTTATAATTAGATACTAAATTTTTCAAAGACCGTTGTTCTTCCTTACCTAAATGTGAAATTACTCCCGAAAAATTTTCCAAAGACTTTCTGTTTTCCGACCGCCATTCACATCCATTAAAACAATTATCATCAATACCCTCCCCCTCTGAAAAAGAAAAATGGTTATTGTTCTCAGAATCTACCGTATTCCCAATGGTTGCCACAGGCATGACTTTTTCCCGTTCCATATAAGCCTTCAACATATTTACATGATACAATTGAAAAGGTTTCCTTCTTTGAGGTGTCTCCACTAAATAGTTAACTTCACTTACTTTTTTCAAAATTTTCCAAGGACCTGAAAAAGAAGCTTTCAATGGATTCCCTGGGAAGGGTAACAAAACCAATACTTTATCGCCTACCGAAAAGTCGCGTGCCTTGGACCTTCTATCAAAGAAAGAACTTCATTCTTTTTTGGCTACATAATAAATTTTCACACGCAAATTTCCAAGCCTTGGTTAATTTATCGCCTAGATTAGACACATAATCCAATAAATTAACCTCAGGGACGTCTCCCTCCCAAGACTCACGAACCATATCAAGAGACCTCGAACACAATGGCCAAACACAAGGTTGAAAGGCGAAAAACCTAAAGACTGACTTGGGACAGAACGAAAAGCGAACAACAAATAAGGAAATTCCTTATCCCATTCAGAACCATTAATCAAACAATATTTCTTTACCATAGATTTCAGGGTCTGATGAAATCTCTCCAGAGCTCCCTGACTTTCTGGATGATATGGAGAAGAGGTCACATGTTTTATATTTAACTCTGCCATTTTATCTTTGAAATACCTGCTAACAAAATTAGAACCACAATCCGATTGAATAATTTTAGGCATCCCAAACCTGGTAAAAAAGTCAATTAGTACATCTACAATTTTAACACTTTTTATCGTACGTAGTGGTATGGCCTCGGGATATCGAGACATCCTATCCATGATTGTCAAAATATACTCATTACCACTACGCGTCTTCTGTAATGGTCCAACCACATCAATAATGACTTCCTTAAAAGGTTCGGAAACTACAGGAATAGGACATAGAGGCAATTTTGGAATCCGCTGATTGGGTTTACCGACCCTCTGGCACACATCACAACTATTGACAAACTTCTTTACATCTGCCTTCAACTTCGGCCAATAATAATTCCCTAACAATTTGCAAGAAGTTTTATGAATTCCAAAATGGCCGGCCAAACCACTTTCGTGCGCCAATGACATTAACTCCTTCCTGTAACCAAAGGGAACCATTATCTGTTTTCACAATTTCATGATCAACATTATCCACCCCCATAGGCCTACTCAACCTATATAAAATATTATTAATTATCTTAAATTTGGGATCAGTCATATCAGACACCTCCCCTGACTCGTTAGGGAGTTCCCGAAACTCCTTTTTCTGGTCTTTGATTAGCTCTTCAGTAGTCCAATTTAACGTGTCCGTTACCATTCCAAGATCTACAGCTAGGCTATCACTACGATCTAAACTACTTAAATCTACATCAATTGTTGACTCTGCAGCGTCAACAATTCTAGCACTAGAACGAGTAACTGCTGCTACTTCACTATCAGGGTTTATCAATATCGGACAATTATTATTCTTCATAGCCACATCATTCCCTAACACAACATCAACCTCCTTAACCGGGAATTTATCAACTATGGCCAATTTCAAATTCCCTGCAAAGGAAGGGCAGATTAAATTAAAATTTTCAATAGCATACGACTTTACGGAATCAGGAAAACCAGCCAATAACACAAATTCCCCACTTTTGGGTACAAAATTACAAGGTAATTCCTCCCTTAGTATCAAAGACTGAGCTGCACCGGTATCACGCAAAATACGCACTCGTCTTTTCTCGGACGAATTGGCGAAGGAGACACTACCGAAGGACAAATATCTGTCAAAACAACCAGGTAGTCATTGATCAGCGGATGTTGTTGGGGTAGGTTCTCTCTCTCTCTCTTCCACGCCCATCACTGGCCTAACATTAGCATTTTGAGATTTTCTAAATGTATAACACATACTCTTTACGTGCCCCTTCTTATTGCAAAAGAAGCACGTCAATGTTTTCAATTTCTCTGGATTGTATATATTCGGCCTATTGCCTCGGTTAGGAGAAAAATTATTATTAGCATTACCCTGATTATTATTACTTCCCTAATTGTTTCTACTAAACACCTTAGCATTATTATTAGGATTAGCATTATTATTCCTACCCATCTTAACCCAACCAGAATTCACCTTTGTCGTTACTCCCCCTAACTCTCTCTTATGAGACAAGCAATATTCGTCACTAGCAATGGCTACCTCCTGAACGGTCTCGAGTTTTAACTCTTCGAGGTGGACATTCAGCTTATCCGGGACACATCTCTTAAACTCCTCCACCAACATTAACTCCTTCAATTTCTCAAAATCTCCCACCTCCTTGGACTTGAACCAATCGCTAGCATACTGTTCCTTCGCCCCGGCAAATTCAACAAAAGTTTGTTCCCTACATTTTTCTAAGTTCCGGAAGCGTTGCCTATAAGCTTCAGGGACTAACTCATAGGCCTTCAAGACAATAGCCTTCACACTCTCATAATCTGCTGATAGATCCTCCTCCAGCGTTACATATACCCTCTGAGCTCTTCCAACCAATTTACTTTGTATAAGAGTGGTCCAATACTCTTGGGGCCACTCCAACCTTGCTGCAATCCTCTCAAATGACACAAAAAACTCTGCTACATTATTTTCTTCAAATCTAGGTACAAATTTGAGAGCCTGCGATAAATTAATAGCAGGAGTTACTAACCTATTTGGGGAATGGGCGGGGGAAAAAGAACCTGGGTT
>NC_090729.1:130197977-130212977 GCF_036898095.1 Palaemon carinicauda
ACATTCTAGAAAATTGGAGTTATGTTTTTGCAAAAGGGCCTCACTTCCGAATTTATATTTTATCTTAATTAATAGGGATATCTTTTTGAAACTGGAGAATAGCTGACCTGATTTTGCTGTTTAAAATTCTTGATGAAAAGGACAGTTGACCTTGTTTATTTTTCTTGATTAAGTGAATTACTATAGTCCATTTCTTTTAGCGAGTCATATTTGCACCGACTCGGAGCGGTGCCCTTTTAGCTCGGAAAAGTTTCCTGATCGCTGAATGGTTGGACCGTTGCACCGTTGCGAGTCGGTGCAAATATGACTCGCTAAAAGAAATGGACTATAGTAATTCACTTAATTAAGAAAAATAAACAAGGTCAACTGTCCTTTTCATCAAGAATTTTATTAGACAAAAGTCATCAAACCTATTGAAATTATTATGTTCATTAAATTCTTTGGATGTATCTATTTCATAAACCAGGTTATAGTTAATAGAACTTATAACATATTTTTTACGCTTTTGGGAAGAATCAGGATCCAGGTAATTTTATATTGCTTTATTTAATTTCAGACGCCGTTTGTGTATTCAAAATAGTAATTGTTCCCACGTGGTCTTGTAAGAAGACTTTGTTCTTTAGGGGGTATGCATTTGATCTTATTAATCTTGGGGGATTTTAAAACAATTTTACTGTTATTCAAAGTACATATTTAGAATCTCTCTCTCTCTCTCTCTCTCTCTCTCTCTCTCTCTCTCTTAGGGATAGATTTGTTGCTGTTGAAAGTCAAATAGACATGATTTTTTTAGTATTTTGTGTAAGTACAGGATACGGCGTGTATAGAGCTGTCTTGTTAACGTCCCTCTAACGACCTCGTTATTTATTGCCACTGCTGTACACAGAGCGTGAGATGTTTTCTGACTCGCTTGAGGATACCTCTCATTTAATGGCACCCAACGAGTATTTGCATAGATCCAAAAGAAAACCATCAAGCGTCAGGAAATGAAGGCTGAGAAATATAAAATGTAGATTTCTTATTACACATTTAAGCACAATAAAAGTTTTTAATGAAAAAAAAAATCAATCCTTCGATAAATGAGTTTCGTAAAATAGTGAAACTATAACAGAGATCACTGAAGTGCCATGTGCGGATGAGATCATGATGAGGGTAGATGAGGATGGTTTGGGCATGCTCTTCACACTACCCAGAAGAATTTATTTTAACAAACGTTCAGCTGGTCTCCACATGACAATAAAAGAGTTGGAGGACCCAGGCCTACATGACTGATGACTGAGACACGCAGAGTAAGATATGATGAATGGAGAAGTAATTTATTGAAAGCTCAAGATAGAGATGAATGGTGAAATCTAATTGAAAGACCCTTTGTGTTAAGAGTAGTAGGAGAAAAAGATGATGATGATGATGATGATATATATATATATATATACATGCGTTTGTGTGTATAGACATATACTGTATATATATATATATATATATATACATACATATATATATATATATATATATACATACATATATATATATATATATATACCAAGGTACTTCCCCTCATTTTGGGGGATAGCCGACATCAACAAATCCTTCTATCACTCAGAGCTTCCTTCACTCCCTCCATCCACCCAAACCTTCGCCTTCCTCTTGTACTTCTTCCATCAACTCTTGCATTCATCACCCCCTTTAGCAGACAGTCATTTTCCATTCTCTCAACATGGCCAAACCACCTCAACACATTCATATCCACTCTAGCTGCTAACTCATTTCTTACACCCGTTCTCACTCTCACCACTTCCTTCCTGACCCTATCTACTCGAGATACACCAGACATACTCCTTAGACACTCCATCATTTCTGTCTCTCCATCACTTTCATTCCCCACAACTCCGATCCATACATCACAGTTGGTACAATCACTTTCTCATATAGAACTCTCTTTACATTCATGTCCAACCCTCTATTTTTTACTACTCCCTTAACTGCCCCCAACACTTTGCAACCTTCATTCACTCTCTGACGTACATCTGCTTCCACTCCACCATTTGCTGCAACAACACACCCCAAGTACTTGAACTGATTCACCTCTTCAAGTAACTCTCCATTCAACATGGCATTCAACCTTGCACCACCTTCCCTTCTCGTACATCTCTTAACCTTACTCTTACCCACATTAACTCTCAACTTCCTTCTCTCACACACTCTTCCAAATTCTGTCACTAATCAGCCAAGCTTCTCTTCTGTGTCTGCAACCAGTACAGTATCATCCGCAAACAACAACTGATTTACCTCCCATTCATGGTCATTCTCATCTACTAGTTTTAATTCTCATCCATGCACTCGAGCATTCACCTCTCTCACCACTTCATCAACATACAAGTTAAACAACCACGGCGACATCACACAACCCTGTCTCAGCCCCACTCTCACCGGAAACCAATCGCTCACTTCATTTCCTATCCTAACACATGCTTTACTACCTTTGTAGAAACTTTTCACTGCTTGCAACAACCTTCCACTAACTCCATATAACCTCATCACATTCCACATCGCTTCCCTATCAACTCTATCATACGCTTCCTCCAGATCCATAAACGCAACATACACCTCCTTACCTTTTGCAAAATATGTCTCGCATATCTGCCTTACTGTAAAAATCTGATTCATACAACCCCTACCTCTTCTAAAACCACCATATACTTCTAAGTTTGCATTCTCTGTTTTATCCTTAGTCCTATTAATCATTACTCTACCATGCACTTTACCAACTACACTCAACAATCTAATACCTCTTGAATTACAATACTCATGCACATCTCCCATACCCTTATCTAGTGGTACAATACATGCACAAACCCAATCTACTGGTACCATTGACAACACAAAACACATATTAAACAATCTCACCAACCATTCAAGTCCAGTCACACCCCCTTCCTTCAACATCTCAGCCCTCACACCATCCATACCAGACGCTTTTCCTACTCTCGTTTCATCTAGTGCTCTCCTCACTTCATCTATTGTAATATCTCTTTCATTGTCATCTCCCATCACTGGCACCTCAACACCTGCAACAGCAATTATATGTGCCTCCCTATTATCCCCAACATTCAGTAAACTTTCAAAATATTCCGCCCATCATTTCCTTGCCTCCTCTCCTTTTAACAACCTTCCATTTCCATCTTTCAATATATATATGTATATATATACATATATATATGAATATATATATATATATATATATATACATATATATATAAATAAATATATATATATATATATATATATATATTTATATATATATATATATATATACACACATATGTACGTACTTATATATATATATATATATATATAATGAAAATACAATATTTCATCCAGATATTTTACTTATGTATCTAAGAGATATATAGATATATAAGGTGAATTGCACTAACGTAGGATTATTTAATTTATTATAATTATTATATCTTTAGTTGTATTTTCATTCAGTTCCATATATGTGAATTTAGGTTATATTTCAGAATTAAATTTTCATTTAGTTTCATTTGTTTTATTACGAAGTCTTGTGTATTCTTGATAAAAATGTATGATATATGACAAACGCTTGGGATGGCTGTTGTTTAGCGATAAAGTAGGCAGCCAGACACTGAATTAGACAGGAATTCACAATTCCAGAGGGATTAAAAACTTTCTCGCCTCCGCGGACTTCTTTCTTAGGAAAAATGTATGCACCCATTCCAGACATTACAGCTTGACGGTGAAAAAAGAGTTTGAAGTTCTTGACACCTTCAACTGTCCACCCACTACCCCTTAATTCACTGGTTATTCGCGGGAATTTGTTTTCAATAGTACTTTCCCATTTATCTAAGAGTGTATCGATTTCACTAGCGTTGATAATCGTTGCTGGGAGCCAAAGCTCCATAGGCTCTTTTTCCGTTTCCCCAAATTTTTGAAAGTTTAGCATGCTCATAGTCGAGAACAAAAGTCCTACAATCTTTGCTGTAAATGTTTTGTTTTTAAAATATTCCCGTATTCGCACACTAATTTCATCCCCACAAATTAACATAAATAAGGATGGGTCACCTACTGAGGGGCCAGTGAATTTTTCAATAACGTACAGGTGGTTGAAGGAAGTGTCCCTGTTAACGAGGTTCAGTGTCTGTCCCGTAACAGGTGTTGAGGGGTGTCTCCCAGGTGTGGGAGGCGGTAAACGTGAAACATCGCCTCTTGAGGATGTTGAAATGGCGGGATGAGTCGGGGTTTTTTCAGGCAATTTCGCTCCGGTCGTAAGCGCTGGAACGAGAGAGAAATGGTGCTAGTGTAATTTATTTGAAAGGTCTAAGTCAAATTATTAGCGCACATTGTAAAGCCAAATTGTAAATACGCGTAATGATTATAAATACACACAAAGGAAACTAATGAATCCCCATCATATATCATCTTCTACTTTAACCCTTTCTTTCACACTAAACTTACAATAATCCTTGGGTTGATGTATTTCGAAAAAGATATTGTTACTATACATTACATTCTTTTTATATTAAACAGTACTTACTTGCGAGATGTTTCTCTCTTTTTTTTTGATAGGGAGATGAGAATCGCTCTTTTCAAATTTCCTTTTCACATCCATCTTCTCTGAAAAAAAGAAAGAAAAGTAAATAGCAAATTCACTGACACAACATAAATCGCAATATACACATCATAAATATTCTCGAAATATCACTGATAAGTCTATATTATACCTGGTGAGGAATTTTCCATGCTGGAAAATGACGCTTGTGTAACTGCATGGCGTAACGACACGGGTGGAGTGCTCACACCAAACTGAAGAAGCTGTGTCCGAGGGAGGCGGTGTCAGATGTCAACGTTTAAACCGTAGACAGCGGTGAGCGAATCCTTTAAACTGTAGGCCTGAGTGCGTGTGTGCGTTTGTGTATAGGCGCGTACTATATATATAGCTTACACCTCGACCTTTGCTCCATATCGCTGAAATTTTCAAGATACAAGAATGGAGAACTCCTACAATAGCGATGCCCATCTTCTGGGGGAGGAGATTTGCTATATCCGAAAGAGTAAGTTTTTCAAAGTGTTTTCATATGTGAAATTATTTATAGTGTTATATATTTTCATAGACACCCTACTCTCAGAATGTATTTTACAAAGAGGTGAAAGTGAATGTAGTTGCAGTGATATATATCTAATATTGAACCTCAACCTGGTAATACATGTTTGTACTAAGAGGTAAAAGTAAATGTATTAAATGTATTTGCCAAGATATATATTTTATAGACCCCAACCCCAAATGTTTTTTTGATGAAGAGGTGAAAGTGAATAGGTTTGTAGTGATATATATTTTTTCATAGGGGCTCAAATCTACAAATGTATTTTGTAAAGAGGAGAAAATGAATGCATTTGCAGTGATATGTATTTTTTCATAGACCCACAACTCTCCATTATAGTTTGCAAAGAGGTGTAAGTGTGTGTGTGTGTGTGCGTGTGTGCCTTAATTATTTTTCCAAAAACTTATAATTCAATGTTTAATCCCGTAGGCGTGTATACACCTTTCCTAGATGAGGCGCTCATTCGGCGAGCCCTGTAAAATGGAAGAAAAATTAAGAGGTACCTTCAAGAAGGAAATGCAGTCGCAGAGCAGCTGATGAGGCAGCTGGGCACCTATACGGCTATGCCCAAACAAAGCATGCTACCTTCGACGGTTACTGAAGAAATCATCGCCGCCATCGAAGTTCAAGAGAGTTCCGTGCAGTTCGTGGAGCGCGCTTTCAAAGCAAATCTTCGGCAAGAGAAGTTCCATGGGGGGTTTTTAACCATAGCAATTAAGAGAAGGGAAGAAGAGGACCGGAATAGCGACCCACAACCCGACTTGACAATTACGGTCATAAACGAGACGCCGTCATCAACGGGTGTTGATAACACCATGGCTGAGGTAGGAGCTGTCGACGAGACTTGTTCCGGGGACTTCGTCTTCAGCCAAATGGAAGAAGAAATTGGTGGAGGTGTGACACTCACTGATTCTCAGGCTGTGGCCATTATCTGTGACCTGGAAGCGGAGGAGAACAGGAAGAAGAAAAAATCCAAATGGGTAAGCAAACCCCCCAAGGATGGTTTACGCTCATCACTATCTCGTCCCTTTGAGAAAAGGGGCGAGAGTACCAGAATCACTCAAATGAAATACGGGGGAGTCGGCTCCCCCGATGACGCCGATTTTCACACAGTGTAAGTTTTTCCCCATAAATAAACTAGAGTTGATAAAAAAGTACTGTCTTAAATATCCTATGCTTTCATTCATTGATATTTTTTAGCTTTCATTGGAAGTTAGGTTGTCTGTATTCGTCACATTTTTTTTTTTTTTTTTTTTTGAAAGTGAGAGAATAAAATCTCCATTCTGATAACTGCAATTTCATTCTTTGGTTATTTTACTGTAATTTTTGCTTTTATTTTTATAATTATTATTATTATTATTATTACTATTATTATTATTATTATTATTATTATTATTATTATTATTATTATTATTATTATTATCCAATTTAATGGAAAATGTTGTCACAGTATTGCTTTATTATCTTTTACATCTTAACACTCGTCCATGTATGTATGTCTGACGTCACACCAGGCCAGAATTATCTATGGAGATTAGCGAGTTGATTTTCATTCTTTTGTTATTTTACTGTAATTTTTTCTTTTTATTATTATTATTATTATTATTATTATTATTATTATTGTTATTATTATTATTATTATTATTATTATTATTATTATTATTATTATTATTATTATTATTATCCAATTTAAAGGAAGATGATGTCACAATATTGCTTTATTATCTTTTACATCTCAACAGTCGTCCCTGTATGTAAGTCTGGCGTCACAACAAGCCAGAATTATCAATGGAGATTTACGAGTTGATAAAACGACGTAAATAAAGCCGATGTTTCCTATTAATGAACAAATATTAAGTACTACGTGCTTCTTTTATTATCCACCTACGTATTTTGGTGTGTGTATGAACCCATCTTAGGCTTATCCCAAAATATGACAGGGTAACAGCTGGAAGGTGATGCACCTTTTCTGAAGAGAGAGAGAGAGAGAGAGAGAGAGAGAGAGAGAGAGAGAGATTTGGTGGGAATATATTGAAAACCAATTTTCTACTTAAGGTTCTGCTTACATGGCGGTGTCATCTTTCAATGGCGCCCGCAAACTTACACACCTTCTCGCGTTCGTGATAACAGCTGGCGGCCCAGCCTCACCTCTATAGTGTGAGAATATGAGGGGTGTGCACGCGTCCGGTGCAGGTTGGGACATGTGCTTTAGCCCTATCAATGCAAATATCACGGGTGGCCAGCAATAGACGAGGGTTTGTCCTTTGACAGGTAGGAAGCGGGACTCGGGTGTAGAGATTACTGTATAGGCTTCTACATAACATGTCTCCTTGCACGGAAAAAAAATATAATTGCAAAATGGTTGTATGTTTTGTAACCGTAACAAATCCCTTTAAACACCTACCTACGTTGACACGTATAAACGTCTACATTACTACGTTAATGACGAAAATTCAAACTGTTTCTTAATAACAGCAAATGATCTGTCCATCCTTGTTTTGGAAACAAATCCCTTAAATAGTGCCACAGTTCCTGGACACGTATAAACATGTACGTACGTCATTACAGTGAACATTCAAACCGTTTGTTGATAATAACCAATGATTACGTCCTCAATGTCTTGTAAACAAAACCCTTTAATAGGGCCCCACTATCTTCAATAGTGCCAAACTATGATTACACCCTCAATGTTTTAGTAAACAAATTCCCTTTAATAGTGCCACACTACGATTACGTCCTCAAGGCTTTGTAAACAATTCCCTTTAATAGTGCCATAGTTCATGGACACGTATAAACACGTACGTACGTCATTACGGTGAGTTTGTTGATAATAACAAATGGTTACGTCCTCAATGTTTTGTAACAAATTACTTTAATAGTGTCACTCTATGATTACACCCTCAATGTTTTGTAAACAGATTACATTCATAGTGCCACACTATGATTACACTCACAATGTTTTGTAAACAAATTCCTTTAATAGTGCCACAGTATGGTTACACCCTCAAGGATTTGTAAACAAATTCCCTTTAATAGTGCCACAGTTCCCGGTCACGTATAAACGTGTACGTACGTCATTACGATGAACATCTTAACAATTTTTTGATCAAACGACCTTCAACTCAATTTGTAAACAAAAAACTTTAAATAATACTTCACTTCTGTAAACAGTAAACAAACATGAAAATTTTTTCTTCCTGGTGATCCGCTGTGGCCATGCCCTTACTTCCAGGTGATCGTCTGTGGCCATGCCTTTACTTCCCGGTGATGCGCTGTGGCTATGACCTTATTTCCGGGTGATGCGCTGTGGCCATGCCCTTATTTCCGGGTGATCGTCTGTGGCCATTTTAAGACTACTTATATATATATATATATATATATACATATATATATATATATATATATATTGTATATATATATATATATATATTGTATATATATATATATATATATAAATATTGTATATATATATATATATATATATAAATATACACACACACACACACACACACATATATATATATATATATATGTACACACACACACATATATATATATATATATTCATGTATTTGTATATATATATGTATATATATATATATATATACACATATGTATATATATATATATATATATGCACCAGCTGTTGTTACTCCAATGCAAGAAAAAGGCTGAAGATATGCCCTTCCTCTCCCATCTGTTTTGGTCTGTCTATGGCAGCCTATGTGAGCAATTTTTTTTAGCTTGTCAATATATCGTCTTCTCTTCTTTCCCATGCTTTATTTGAAAGTTTAAAGGATCATTTAATTACTCTCTTTGTCCAAATATTATAGGTCATCCTCATTATATGTCTTGCCCATGTCCTTTCATCATTATTACTTATTTGTAGAATATCATCTAATTTAATTTTCTCTGTATCCATGTTGCTCTTTTTGTGTCTCTACTTGTTCATCCCATCAATTTTCTTTTCGAAGCTCTTTGTGTTGTACATATATTCTAAAGGTTTATCAAGGCTCCGAGCTTTTGATACAAGTTAATACTGGTAGAATAATCTCATTAAATGCTTTTCTTTATAGTGAAAGTGGCATTTATTCACCAAAAGTTTTCCATCCCATGCCTATCATTCTTTAAATTTTAGTTTCATGTTCTGGGATAACACCTACTTTTTATCCTAAATATGTATATTCATGAAGAATTTCCAGCTGTCTAGAATTTACTACATAACCCTTATTTGTAACACTGGCGTAACACATACTGTCTATCCCGAGTATGTATATTCATCAATAATCTCCAGCTGTTGAGAAGTTGGTCCATAACCCTTATTTGTTGTCTCTATATATTTTCTTGACATTATGTTGATTTTACTCATATTTATTTTCAGACCTACATTCCTTCTTTCGCTGTTCAAAACTTCCATCCTCTTTTACAATTCGCCCCATGGTTCACTAAATACAAAAATGTCATCTGCAATTCTTGAGTTGTTGAGGTACTCCCCACTGATATTAATTTTGTTTCTTCAAGGCAAGCTATGAATAATTCAAGAAAGATGAGGTCTCCATGACTATCACATTTCTTAATTGGTGTTTTCTTGCTGTCTTTATGTAATTCTATGATTGTTGTCCTATGTCTATATACATCTTTAAGTGTTCAAATAAAAGATTCAACTATTCCTTGCTTTTGAAGGGCTTCTATTATTGCTGAAGTTTGACAAAATCAAAAGCTTTTTTAAAGTATATAAATGCCTTGTATAGTGGTTTGTCCTACTATAGTTAATTATATGGATATTGATAACTGTTAAATACCCTCTTCTAAAGTGTACATGCTCTCTTGGTTAAATAAAATCTAGCCGTTCTATATATTACAGAGAGTAAACATATTAGGTAGTAATGTTTAAGATCTTTCGTGCCTCATTTTTTTGTGAATTATTATAATGCTAAAAAATTTTTTGAGCTGTATATAAAGAGCATTCTTGCAATTTTTTTTCTTTGTTTTGTAAAGTTCAGTAAATTTTGCTGTTAAGAAATATCCTCCATCTGTTATCAAATCAATTGTTAGGCCATCTTATATGGCTGATTTGTTTCTGTTCTTGTCTATTGATAATTTCTTTACTTCTCCTACTGTTGCTTTTGGTACCAGCTCTGGTGTTTCATTATTTCTATTGGCAAAGTTATTTCTTATGTTACTTTTGTAGAGTATTGTATTGGCATCCGCCACTTTTATTACTCCATCTCTTTTATTTTGATATTTTCATTTTCATCCATCAAATCAAATATCTGCATGCACCATTTTCCAAGTATTCTTTTTATCAACTTTATGCTTCTCCCATTCTTAAGTGCTTCCTCAATTTTGGTTTTATTGTGTTTATAAATGCCATTACATTTGAGTTTGATTATTGTTTTGGATAATTCTGCTAATCCTACTTCATCTCTTTTGGATTTTACCCTCAATTTCGACCTTTTCACCATATGGTTTCTGTTGTTTACGGATAGTTTTCCTTGATCTTGTTTAAAGACTTTTTCACCATCTCTTGTAGTAACTCAAACACAAATTTTGGAAAATTGCTATTTACCTCTTCTTTACTTTCTTTCATTCTATCATGTAGGTAGGGGTACTTATTTTATGTTGCTAAATTCAACTCGTCAGATGTAATTTTTTTATTACAGGAGTGTTTACATTTTCCTTAAAATTAGTTTTTCTCTTTCCTTCCTCAGATCTAGGCAAATTTTAATTCTCACTTTTTTGGGTTACATGACTTTAATTAGTTCAACACAGACCTTTAACTAAATTACACTTTCACTAATAATGAAATCTATTTAATTTTTAGTTTCTCCATTTGGGCTTCTTCAGGTCCATTTTCTATGTCTATTTTATAAAAGGTGTTCTGATATCTTTATGGTTTTTATAGGCAAATTCTACAGCCATCTTTCCTGTCATTTCTTGTGTCTACTACATATTTATCCACTGCTGATTTTCATCCCATTTGATCAACTACCTTAGCATTAAAATCACACAGACCATATGCAATTTGAGTCCTTTGTTTTTAAATTAAGGATATCTTTAGAATTTCATTAAAAAAAAATGCTATTTATGTGTTTGTATTAGATGTTGTTGGTGTGTAAGTTTTAACGATATCCAGTTTATAAGTTTTATTTAGTTTGTTTAAAAAGAATCCTGTAATTCTATCACTAATACTATAAGATTGCATAAATAAGAAAACCAGCCATGTTTTCTTTGTTCCTTTCATGTTCTCTGCACCAAAACATATGACTATCTTTTACCTAGTGTATATATATCATTCCCCGTAACTTTTAATCTCACTCAATCCCATTATATTCAAAATTATTTATTCTAGCTCTTCTAGTAGCACAACATGATCTTCTTCCTTGGTCAAGATACTGACAGTGTAGGTTGCTAAGTTCAATATCAGAAGGTGGCCTGTTCTAATTCAGAGATTTTCAGCACCTTGTGCAGTGGGACATTTGTCCAGCACCTTGGGCAATTGTTCAACCGCCACTGAGGACTGGGGACCTAGACGAAATTTTTGTACTTATGTCGTATACACATATAGATACACACATACACAAACACACACACGCGCGCTCGCACACGCACACACACACACACACACACACACACACACACACACACATATATATATATATATATATATATATTTATATATATATATATATATATATATATAAATTTGTGTGTGTGGGTATGTGTGAGTGTGTGTGTAAGGGATTAATTGTTTCATAGGTTTAAGATACTAAGAGAGAGAGAGAGAGAGAGAGAGAGAGAGAGAGAGAGAGAGAGAGAGAGATGATAATTTTGTGAACATGTTACAAGTTTAAAAGATGGATGAATTCAAAAATAGAAGCGAGTTGGGGTGCAGGATGCTGTTTTCAAGTTTTTTTGTAAAGTAGGCTAAGTCGTCTGAAAATTTTCATTTCTCGTTAACAAAGAACGGGAGATGTTGGCATAATCAAGTGAAACTTCGAGAGACAAAACACGTCGTAAAATGCAAGTGCAGAAGCCAGCCCGACAAACATCAGAATTGATTTTGATGACATAAGGTAACGAGAAGCTAGATCACATGACCACAAAAAAGAGGCCATATTTGAAACACCAATCATCCACCGTCTAAAAGAAGGTATGTGTGTGTGTGTGTGAAAGAGAGAGAGAGAGAGAGAGAGAGAGAGAGAGAGAGAGAGAGAGAGAGACGCCACAAATACCGAGGTCAAGCACTCTACTGCAGCTACAACTGCCTAACCTAGCCGGAGATGCCAGAGGAGAACTGCCTCGCCCGAGCCACTGTTAGGTAAAAAGGGGTCGTAACCAGACTGTCTGTCCATCAAGAAAGTCAAGAAGAAAGTTTACCCGGAACAATCAAAATCTCTCTTTTTTTTTTTTTTACAGCATTTAGTGTGGTGAAATATGCATAATTTTACCTAATTCCATCAAATCAAGAAAGCTGTCTGGTGCTTTCCTTACCTGCATTCTCTGAGTTATATATACGAATGAAATGATAAGAGTAGTAACTTGATTTGAGAAGTGATGATTTTACTTGATAACTTCGATTGAAGTTGTTCAACTTAAAAACCTTCCATTCAAGATTAATATATATATATATATATATATATATATATATATATATATATATATATATATGATTGTGTTGAGGTGGTTTGGTCATGTTGAGAAAATGGAAAATTGCTGTCTGCTAAAGAAGTTGATGAATGCAATAGTTGATGGGAGAAGTACAAGAGGAAGGCCAAGGTTTGGGTGGATGAATGGAGTGAAGAAAGCTCTGGGTGATAGGATAGATGTGAGAAATAGGAATGAATGGCGAGCGAATGTGACACAGTTTCGGTAGGCCCTGCTGCTTCCTCCGGTGCCTTAAATGACCGAGGTAGTAGCAGCAGTAGGGGATTAAGCATTATGAAGCTTTATATTTGGTGGATAACGGGGGAGGGTGGGCTGTGGCACCCTAGCAGTACCAGCTGAACTCAGTTGTGTACCTTGTAAGGCTGGGAGGAATGTAGAGAGTAGAGGTCCCCTTTTTGTTTTGTTTCATTTGTTGATGTCGGATACCCCCCAAAATTGGGGGAAATCCCTTGGTATATGTATGTATGTATGTATGTATGTATGTATATATAGACATTTATATGTATATATATATATATATATATATATATATATATTCAAATAAGCCATATATATTTTTGATACATTAATGTCTGGATTCTCTTAACGACCTCGGGATCAGAGCCCCAGGCGAAATCCAGAGGTCGTTAAAAGAATCCAGACATTAATGTATCAAAAATATATATGGCTTATTTGAATATGAAAAACACGTCTAAATGTGAAAAATTTATCATATATATATATATATATATATACACACACACACATATATATATATATATATATATATGTATATATATATATATATATATATATATATACATATATATAAATGTGTGTATATATATATATATATATATGGATAAATATCAACACAACATCGTGTTCAAATAGAAATAAATTTCTACCTCATACTTAGGATCGAACGCTAGCCCCTTCTAATGAAATGCCAGGTCGAAACCAACCATGCCACGAGACCCCATAAAAGGAAATCTGAACCTGACGCTAACAGCTGTCCGAGGATTTACCTGGCGAGACATCAGTCTCTTACCAGCGAGTTTTACCCGATTTCCCCGGGCCACCACGTGACACAATTGGTAGTAATTCATTCAAATTACCCCTAATGAGTCAATATGGATAAATATCAACACAACATCGTGTTCAAATAGAAATAAATTTCTACCTCATACTTGGGATCGAACGCTAGCCTCTTCTAATGAAAGGCCAGGTCGAAACCAACCATGCCACGAGAGCTCATAAAAGGAAATCTGAACCTGACGCTAACAGCTGTCCGAGGATTTTCCTGGCGAGACATCAGTCTCTTACCAGCGAGTTTTACCCGATTTCCCCGGGCCACCACGTGACACAATTGGTAGTAATTCATTCAAATTACCCCTAATGAGTCAATATGGATAAATATCAACACAACATCGTGTTCAAATAGAAATAAATTTCTACCTCATACTTGGGATCGAACGCTAGCCCCTTCTAATGAAAGGCCAGGTCGAAACCAACCATGCCACGAGAGCCCATAAAAGGAAATCTGAACCTGACGCTAACAGCTGTCCGAGGATTTACCTGGCGAGACATCAGTCTCTTACCAGCGAGTTTTACCCGATTTCCCCGGGCCACCACGTTACACAATTGGTAGTAATTCATTCAAATTACCCCTAATGAGTCAATATGGATAAATATCAACAGAACATCGTGTTCAAATAGAAATAAATTTCTACCTCATACTTGGGATCGAACGCTAGTCCCTTCTAATGAAAGGCCAGGTCGAAACCAGCCATGCCACGAGAGCTCATAGAAGGAAATCTGAACCTGACGCTAACAGCTGTCCGAGGATTTACCTGGCGAGACATCAGTCTCTTACCAGCGAGTTTTACCCGATTTCCCCGGGCCACCACGTGACACAATTGGTAGTAATTCATTCAAATTACCCCTAATGAGTCAATATGGATAAATATCAACACAACATCGTGTTCAAATAGAAATAAATTTCTACCTCTTACTTGGGATCGAACGCTAGCCCCTTCTAATGAAAGGCCAGGTCGAAACCAACCATGCCACGAGAGCCCATAAAAGGAAATCTGAACCTGACGCTAACAGCTGTCCGAGGATTTACCTGGCGAGACATCAGTCTCTTACCAGCGAGTTTTATCCGATTTCCCCGGGCCATCACGTGACACAATTGGTAGTAATTCATTCAAATTACCCCTAATGAGTCAATAAG